>NC_091348.1:864322-1144322 GCF_038502225.1 Cherax quadricarinatus
TCCATGAACGAGAAATCACAAACAATGAAGAAAGAGAGTCAGGCAAGGACCCAAGAGCCACAAATTACGAACCAGTAACCACGAACAATAAATCAAGGAACGACAAACTATGAACCAGGAGGCACAAACTATGAACCAGGAGACACAATGAAGCAGGAGTCACAAACTATGAACCAGGAGACACAATGAACCAGGAGACACAAACTCTGAACGAGTAGACATTAACTATGAACCAGGAGACACAAACTATGAGTCAGATACAAACTATGAACCAGGCGCCACAAACCATGAATCAGGAGCCACGAACTATGAACCAGAAGTCACAAACTATAAACCAGGGGTCACACTGTATGAACCAGGATTCACAAACAATGAACGGGGAGCCACAAACTATGAACCAGAAGCCACAATGAATCAGGAGTCACAAACTATGAACCAGGAGTCACAAACAATGAACGGGAGCCACAAACTATGAATCAGGAACCACAAGCTATGAACAGCACCTACAAACAATGAACCAGGAGCCACAAACAGTGAACCAGGAGTCACAAACTATAAACCAGGAGTCACAAAATATGAACCTGGACACGCAATGAACCAGGAGTCACAAACTATGAACCAGGAGTAACAAAGTATGAACCAGGATCCACAAATAATGAACCAGGTACCACAATCTATGAACTAGTAGCCACAAAGTATGAGCCAGGCGCCACAAAACATGAACCAGGAGTCACAAACCATTAACCAGGAGTCATAGACAAGGATCTAGGAGTCAGATATCGTGTACCATGAATCGCAAACCTTGAACCAAGATTCACAAACCGTGAACCAGAAATTATAAACCGTGAACCATGAGCTACAAACTGTGAACCAAGGATCACAAACTAATCATCCAGAGTCACAAATCATAATTAAAGACCCACAAAGAACCAGTGTAGTAAATTATTTCCAAGAGCCACAAACTATGAACCAAGAACCACAAACCATGAACCAAAAGACACAAATACTGAACCAAAAGACAAATCATGAACCAAAAGACACAAATACTGAACCAAAAGACAAATCATGAACCAGAAGGCAAAAGCCATGAACCAGAAGACACAAATAATGAACCAGAAGACAAATCATGAACCAGAAGACACAAATCATAAACAAATAGCCACAAACCATGAACCAGAAGGCACTATCCATGAACCAGAAGGCACTATCCATGAACCAGAAGGCACTATCCATGAACCAGTAGGCACAAACTATGAAATAAAACCACAAAACAGGAGCTAGGAGACACAAAACAGGAGCTAGGAGACACAAGACAGGAGCAAGGAGACACAAAACAGGAGCTAGGAGACACAAAACTAGAGCTAGGAGACACAAGACAGGGGCTAGGAGACACAAAACAGAAGCTAGGAGACACAATACAGGAGCTAGGAGACACAAAACAGGAGCTAGGAGACACAAAACAGGAGCAAGGAGACACAAAACAGGAGCTAGGAGACACAAAACTAGAGCTAGGAGACACAAGACAGGGGATAGGAGACACAAAACAGGAGCTAGGAGACACAATACAGGAGCTAGGAGACACAAAACTGGAGCTAGGCGACACAAAACAGGAGCTAGGAGACACAAAACAGGAGCTAGGAGACACAATACAGGAGCTAGGAGACACAAAACTGGAGCTAGGCGACACAAAACAGGAGCTAGGAGACACAAAACAGGAGCTAGGAGACACAAAACAGGAGCTAGGAGACACAATACAGGAGCTAGGAGACACAAAACTGGAGCTAGGCGACACAAAACAGGAGCTAGGAGACACAAAACAGGAGCTAGGAGACACAATACAGGAGCTAGGAGACAAAACTGGAGCTAGGAGACACAAGACAGGGGCTAGGAGGCACAAAACAGGAGCTAGGAGATACAAAACAGGAGCTAGGAGACACAAAACAGGAGCTAAGAGAAACGAAACAGGAGCTAGGAGACACAAAACAGGAACTAGGAGACACAAGGCAGGGGCTAGGAGACACAAAACAGGAGCTGGAAGACACAGAACAGGAACTAGGAGACACAAAGCAGGAGCTAGGAGACACAAAACAGGAGCTAGGAGAGACAAGACAGGACCTAGGAGACACAAAACAGGAGCTAGTAGACAATACCGGAGCTAGGAGACAGAACAAGAGATAAGAGACAAAAACAGGAGCTAGGAGAGACAAGACAGGACCTAGGAGACACAAAACAGGAGCTAGGAGACACAATACAGGAGCTAGGAGAGACAAAACAGGATCTAGGAGACACAAAACAGGAGCTAGGGGACACAAAACAGGAGCTGGAAGACACAAAAAAGGAGCTAGGAGACACAAAACAGGAGATAGGAGACAAAACAGGAGCTAGGAGACAAAACAGGAGCTAGGAGACACAAAACAGGAGCTAGTAGACACAAAACAGGAGCTAGTAGACACAAAACAGGAGCTAGTAGACACAAAGCAGGAGCTAGGAGACACAAAACAGGAGCTAGGAGACACAAAGCAGGAGCTAGGAGACAAAACAGGAGCTAGGAGACACAAATCATGAGCTAGGAGACAAAACAGGAGCTAGGAGACAAAACAGGAGCTAGGAGGCACAAAACAGGAGCTAGTAGACACAAAACAGGAGCTAGGAGACACAAAGCAGGAGCTAGGAGACAAAGAGGCACAAAGCAGGAGGCAAACTATGATCCAGGAGGCAAACTATTATCCTGGAGCCACAAACTGATCCAGGAGGCAAACTATGATCCAGGAGACAAACTATGATCCTGGAGCCACAAACTGATCCAGGAGGCAAACTATGATCCAGGAGGCAAACTATGATCCTGGAGCCACAAACTGATCCAGGAGGCAAACTATGATCCAGGAGACAAACTATGATCCTGGAGCCACAAACTGATCCAGGAGGCAAACTATGATCCAGCAGCCACAAACCATAAATCAGAAACCACATGCTATGATCCAGGAGCCCCAAATTATAATCCAGTAGACATAAAACGTGAGCCACAAACCTTGAAGGAAGGGGCACAAACCTTGAAGGAAGGGGCACAAACCTTGAAGGAAGGGGCACAGATCTTGAAGGAAGGGGCACAAATCTTGAAGGAAGGGGCACAAACCTTGAAGGAAGGGGCACAAACCTTGAAGGAAGGGGCACAAACCTTGAAGGAAGGGGCACAACTCTTGAAGGAAGGGGCACAAATCTTGAAGGAAGGGGCACAAACCTTGAAGGAAGGGGCACAAACCTTGAAGGAAGGGGCACAAACCTTGAAGGAAGGGGCACAAATCTTGAAGGAAGGGGCACAAATCTTGAAGGAAGGGGCACAAACCTTGAAGGAAGGGGCACAAATCTTGAAGGAAGGGGCACAAACCTTGAAGGAAGGGGCACAAACCTTGAAGGAAGGGGCACAAATCTTGAAGGAAGGGGCACAAATCTTGAAGGAAGGGGCACAAATCTTGAAGGAAGGGGCACAAACCTTGAAGGAAGGGGCACAAACCTTGAAGGAAGGGGCACAAATCTTGAAGGAAGGGGCACAACTCTTGAAGGAAGGGGCACAACTCTTGAAGGAAGGGGCACAAACCTTGAAAGAAGGGGCACAAACCTTGAAAGAAGGGGCACAAACCTTGAATGAAGGGGCACAAACCTTGAATGAAGGGGCACAAACCTTGAAAGAAGGGGCACAAACCTTGAATGAAGGGGCACAAACCTTGAATGAAGGGGCACAAACCTTGAAGGAAGGGGCACAAACCTTGAAGGAAGGGGCACAAACCTTGAAGGAAGGGGCACAAACCTTGAAGGAAGGGGCACAAACCTTGAAGGAAGGGGCACAAACCTTGAATGAAGGGGCACAAACCTTGAATGAAGGGGCACAAACCATTAACCAGGATCAACAAACTATTAACTCGGATATACACCATGAACTTATAAAAACAATTCATGTACCTGGAGACACAAAATATAACCTAGCATGAACAATGTACCAGGAGCCACGCACTCCGAAGCTGGACACAATACCATCAGTCAAGAGATAAAAACTGTGAACAAGAAGAGGAACCATGAACCAGGAGAAACAAACCAAGAGCCAGAAAGTACGCATCAAGAGTGTCGGAAACACGATCTTTTTGATCCCCCCCCCCCCCCCGCAGTATAATGGGCAAATAATAAAAGCCAGTAAATAAAATAAGACATAGGATCAAATAACCTGTTTAAATTTAACAAAAGACTCATTAAATATTCCTAAATGAAAAAATAATGATAAAAGACTGATGGAGAGAGAGATGATGGAAGTGTTTCTTCGTATCCGGGTCACTCGAACTCGGTGGGAAACACTCCAAGTGTTTAAAAAAATGTCTTTTTTCCGGAGGACGAACAGCAGGTCCAGCATTTAATTAAGGTGAAGAATAAAATATATGAATTTCCAAGAGATTTAATATAGAATTTGCCATAATGGCTTGTGAGTGATAAGTATTATAGGTAATTCTGGCAGCTAGTGTAGGTACTTGTTCAGAAGTCAGGAAGGTGGAGATGATACTCAGGATGAAACACTTCTACCAAATGAAATATACGTCTCTTCCTGGGTATATATACTTGTGATGACTAGTATAAGCTTCTATTGTGGGAATGAAGAGATGATTTGTGTGGCACGGCACTGCTTCCCGTGACTTCAACAGTAGTCTCTCCTCAGTGACAGTATCCGTTTATACGGAATTAAAGTCGAAGTTGTGATAGGTAATCAGATCCATATAATGTCTAAGAACAAAATTTAACTGTTAAACTAATGAGAAAGGTACAAACAATAGTTACAATATTCGGAAGATTAAGAACAACTACACTGCAGCAACCTTACCCAGAGAAACTACAGTGATCTGTATCTTCATTAAATAATAAATACTTTAGAATTAAGAAAATACAATAACAATGACGTATCTCTAGTTAGGAGAGAGTAATGTTTACGTAGGTTGGATGAGGCAAGTGTAGGTGAAGTAGCTCTTCATTTCTCATCACTATCAGAAGAAAGAAAAATGAAAGAAAATAACCGAAACTCGGAAGAGTACATGTACTAGACGTTAGGCGAATGCAGAAGTTCACTTCAACAGATGGCGCTCCATCACAAGCAAGGGACAACCCATTGACCGTTTCACAAGGCACTCGATCTTAAGATATAATGAATATATAGGTAGCAGTTATGGAGCCAACAGAAACTGAGGTGAGGTAATGATAATGTGATCAGTCAATCATCCTTAAAGAATTTGTTTGAGGTGGTCAGTCAAAATTATTTTTTCCTGAATGAGGCACAAAACTAACTCCACTCGAATTCAAATGAGAACCCCGAAAACATGTCCATGGGCATCTGCCTCAGGAACAGACTCATCTTCATTAAGATCTGTGTGAAAATTCTATCATGTCCCATAAATATTCTGTGTGAAAACCCTCTCATGTGCCATAAATATTCTTTGGGTCTTTCTAGAGCTGCTAAAAAGGATGGATATAGCCCCACTTCACAAAGATGGCAACAAAGCTAAAGCAAACAGCTGTAGATTAACGGCACTGAAGTCCCACATTACTAAAATCTTTGAAATAGTTTTAAGAAGCAACATCACTTGGATTCACAATAACTGGACCAGCTAGAGCAGCATACGTACACGGCAGGTCACTCTTGCCTCTAGCAGTTATTGGACGAGCTAGGAAATACGGACCATTAACCACAAGCTAGGAAACACGGACCACTAGCCACAAACTAGAAAACACGGACCACTAACCACAAGCTAGGAAACACGGACCACTAACCACAAGCTAGGAAACACGGGAAACTAACCACAAGCTAGGAAACACGAACCACTAACCACAAGCTAGTAGCCACAGACCACAAACCACAAGCTAGGAACCCCAGACCACAAGAACGAGCTAAAATCCACGGACCACAAACCACAAGCTAGGAGCCACGAACCACAAATCACAAGCTAGGAGCCACAAACCACAAATCACAAGCTAGGAGCCACGAACCACAAATCACAAGCTAGGAGCCACAAACCACAAACTAGGAACCCCGGACCACATGCCACGAACTAAAAACCACAGACCACAAACCACAAGCTAGGAACTATAGATCACAAACCACAAGGTAGGAACCACAAACCACAAGGTAGGAACCACAAACCACAAGCTAGCAGCCACGGACATCAAGTTCGGAACAATGGACCACAAGCCACTCCCTAGGAACCGGGACCACAATCTACAAACTAGGAACCACGGACCTCAATCCCCGAGTTAGGAACCATGGGCCACAAGACATGACATAGCAACCACGGACTACAAACCACGTCCTAGGAACCATGAACCACAAGCTACAAGCTAAGAACCACGACAAGCCACGACCTAGGAACCACGGACCACAAGCCACGAGCTAAGAACCACGAGCCACAAATCATGAGCTAGGAACAACGAACCACAAGCCATGAGTTAGGAATGACGAGCCACAAGCCATGAGTTAGGAATCAGTCCACAAACCAGGAGCTAGGAACCACTAACAGCACGATAAGAGCTAGGAACCATGCACCACAAGCCACGAGCTAGGAACCACGGACCACAAGTTACAAGCTAGGAACCATGAGCCATGAAGTACGAACCACGGACCACAAACTAGGAATTAAGAACCACAAGCTACTAGACAGAAACCACAAGCCACGAGCAAGGAACCACGGACCACAAGCTAGGAGCCAAGAACCACAAACCACTAGACAGGAACCACAAGAGACGAGCTAGGAACCACGAACTATAAGCCACGAGATACGAACCACGGACAACCAGCCACTGAGCTTCACTGTCACTATGTACTTTCTCCTCGGTGTCTCACTTTTTTTTCTCCCTAATACCTGGCTCCACCCACATTCTCTCTCCCTTACTCCCTCTTCCTTTCATTCTATCCAGCTCCACTCAACATCTCAGTACTTCCCTTTCGCTTCCCTTCCCTGCTGACATTCTCTCCTGCCCCACCCACTTGCTGACACCTGACCAAGGCGACCTCTTGTTGCTGCACCTGGCAACACTGCAGTCTGCTCATCGTTATCTTTCCTAAATCAAGTTCGGGAGAGGCTGAGAACTCCAAATTACAGACTTATTATGTTTATATTTCTTTTGTGTATGTGAAGCGTTAAACTCCGTTTGTGATGTCGGTTTAATCCTCTACCAGTAGTGAAACATGTACTTCCTACCTATATGCTGCTACAGACCCTACACCTGCTGCCCCTAGCTGGGCGAGATGCAGGGGCAAGGGACTCTACACCTGCTGCCCCTAGCTGGGAAAGATGTATGGGCAAGAGACTCTACACCTGCTACTCTCGTCTACTTCAGGAGTAAACACGCTTCAGCTCGAATCGAATATACAGAACAAGGGCAATACTTATTATTTTTGCAGGGACCACAGTCTCGTTTCAGACTTATAGTATGTTTTGAAACATTCTTCTTGTGTTAGGTCTTCAAAAAAAATTAATTTTTTTTCCGGAAGTTGTCTCATCTGTCAAGGTTAACTGAAATGTATCCTGTTTCAGACACATTTAGTTAGTAGATCATTTTTTTTGGCTCCATTAATAACTAAGTTTTTACAATAACCTTGAGGTTACAGAGGTTTCAGGACCATACATGTAAAAGACTTTATGTTGATTTTAACTATATTAATAAAGTTTCCTGCATAAAGTGTTAATATTAAATGGATAAACATAATGGAAAACGATAATATTATTTCTGAATCGTATGGTAAACATTCCTGCCTGAGCCAGATTAATTAATATATTATTAATATATTTGGAGCTGTGTGTGTGAGGGAGGTAAGAAGAAAATACACATTTACAACAATAAACATCTACACATCGACAACTGTAAACTTCACAACATAACGAGCAGAGTCACTACATCCAACTCAGCATCCCAACACTGAATTACTGGTACACCGGTAAGTACTCCCGCGAGCCCTGATCATCACCACTCGCCTCATAACAACACCGGACCCCAATGGAAGCAAGTCACTCTGACCTTTTTTGGGTTATCCTAGGTTCTCTACACACATGCTGCTATGTATGATAATCTATGTAATTGTATTTGTATATACCAGACTGTACTTCGCAGGAGGCTGTCACAATACTGCCTCATAGTACTCCACCGATATATAACACCACTATATTGGTTAGGATTCTAAAAAAACTGCAGCGTAAACTTCTAAATACCCGCACATAACTAATTTAAACATGCCCCATGTTGGGGTAACAGTTTAACTGATGATATGAATATATGTCTTAATACAAATTAAAAGGGGACACCAATGGATTATTATTATTATAATCAAGGGGAAGCGCTAAACCCGGAGGATTATACAGCGCCTGGGGGGGGGGGATGTGGAAGGCATTCAGGCTTAATTCGGGGAACTGGAGCACAGATCCAATTTCCTAAATCAAGAGCCCCTCACCAACATCAAGGAACCTTCCTTGAGGGGACACCAATGGAAATAATTCATATTGCTTGACTTTATTGGGTTACCCGAGGTACATTGTATGTCCCCATAAGTGTGTATGTTTTTGTGTGTTATGTATTCATAGCATAAAAAGAAAATTATTTACTTAAATATCTACTTACTTATTTACTTACTTTCTCAGTTACCCATTTTATTTGTTTACTTGCTTACCTATCTACCTGCTTGCTTGCTTACTTAATTACCCTCATTCTCTCATCCACTCACCCGTTACTTAAGTAGTATTTTCTTACTGACTTACTTGTTACTTACCTACTTACTAATTTATTCGTTGGCTGTGTTGCCTACTTGTACATTTACTTTTATTTACTTACCAGGACAACAAATTGGTTCCCAATCTCGTCACAGCAAACACATCATCAGGTCAACACAAGTGATGAATCAACTCTGATCTGGCATCCGAAAGTTTCACAGGCCCTCACCGTCTGTGGTCCTGTCCACTCAGTGAGGTGGGGCCCACATCGATAGAAAAGCGTATAACGGTAGAGTATTGACTCACGTCTTGCTGTGTCATTAATGAGACAGTGAACAAAGCAGGCTGAAGTGTGCAGACATAGTGAGGTGATGAGTTAAATGCACAAATGCAGTAGCACATGCTGAAGAGCATACGTACCAGTGGGAAGCGCCGAGTGCAGTTTTTGTTTTCAACGTACAGCACATGTAACCACTTTCCTCTTTGCCATCTTAAACTAGCCTAAGGTAAAGGAGATCTTTGACTGCTTGATTAATTGCATGAAGTGACTACCATTGTGCTGAAAGTTTTCTGTTTGTTCAGTTTGAGGAAGGAGCGGCTCTAAGTGAAGCTGTGAAGCTACCTTACATGTAGGGACAGTTTGGGCCTTCAGACCCCTCACAAGTCTTAGGTTACCTAACACCATTCTAGAATCTGTCTTCTGTGTGAATGCTTTATAGCAACAGCGGAGTCCTCAATCTTGCATTCTCCCTCCACACTCTATCCACAGTTCGGTTAATTGGTTCTTTCCCAGTGTATACAGTATAAATAACTGTGTACATATTCCGGTGATTGGCATATATGTTAAACCAAAACTATCTTCTGGTTAGACTTTATTCATCATTAGCAATTGTTCTATTGATTGTGTTATAAGCTGGAATTAATTACGTCCAGGTGTTGCAGTACCATTGAAAGTACCTGTGCTCGTGTTAGTGACTTTTATAGGGGATAAAGAAAAGCGAAGTTGGAAAATCAGACAGGACACTTCTTCATTAAGGTCACCTGACCCACACTAAAACCATTCAAGCAGATTAAGGCCTTTAAAGAAACAGGTGAGAGAACAAAATCTGTGTTTGTGTTAGTTTAGAAAAACAAAGTACCGTAAATCAAGAAAGTTAGCAGCTGTTAAAACAAACAAAATAATTAAACTCAGAGACTGGCTCTTAGACTATTTTGTTTTTTTATATTTTATTTAAAACAATACAATACATTAAATAGATAAAAGAACACATTATCAGGTCTTACACAGAATTATAAATTTCATTAACAAAGCACACAGACATTTAACTTTGTGCTAACACAAACTGTCCCTCATCGCCAATGCATTTTATTTTATTTAAAAGTACATCACAGCACATAAAAAATAACAAACAGGCTTTATCTGCCAACAAATGTAATAAACTTTCCATGGCCATATAATACCACATACAGATATAATTATACATCATGTAACAAAAATTATCTAATGAAAACACAAACAGTAACCAAAGTATGGAGAGAATTGATACATCCGTACTAACGACAACAAAAGTAAAACAAGATATTCTGTACTATGACTGAACGTCATAAGGTACAAACTCAAAAGGGCACAGTATGTTACATACCGTAGCCCTGCAAACTAAAACCCCCCTTCCCTAGACAGAACCCCCCCTTCCCTATACAGAACCCCCCCTATCTGAAAAGTACAACATAAAATCAGACCCACAAGAGTGCACAATAAATTAAGTTAACCCTAACACATCTATAATGCAAAAGTATGAATCTTACGACACGTAAGAATATGAAGCATAAAACACAATGATACTAAACTTGTAATGGTAAAGGATATATGCCTCACGGCTTACAAAACAAACTGCAAGTGCAATAATTATGTAAATATAGAACAGTTTGATTTCTAACATTGGTTAGAAAGTATTTCCTATAGTCACATCATAATCACACGACAAACGATGCTGTACAATATAATGGTAATACACCTACACACAAAGTATTGACGATGGTTTTATACTCAGACATTATACATTATTAAAGAACTTGTCTAACTTGGTGTATATACAAATGGCAAGCACACATGGGTAAGTATATAGACTGCATAATAACGTGTTAAAAAACCAACACACACAATAACACACACGCACAAGCACACTCATACACGTCAACATAGACACAGGTATTAATGGATCGACGACGAAAACATCCAATTACATGCAATAACATATATTACATGTAATAGGAAAACACGTCTATACAAATACCAATGATTGGTATACAAGAATAAAAAGGGCATCACATTGGAGACATACATACAACATTGGAGACATATATACAACATTAGAGACATACATACAATTAAACGCAGCTGACCAGCCCGTAAGATTACCCACTGAACAAACACAAATTATCTCAAATCCTTTAACTCTAACGCTCTGTATGCAGACGGGAAATCTTTCTCCCATCTCCCCTCATATACTAACTGATTTCGACACTTAGTTCTAAGAATTGTTCCCGCTAAAACCCGGATTCTGCCATTACCTTCAACATGTCTCATAGCCCATGACACATATATATAATCGGCTACGACATACGACACTGCACGTTGTACACAGATGTCGACCCCACCCACATCAAAACTCAACG
Source organism: Cherax quadricarinatus (assembly GCF_038502225.1). Taxonomy (NCBI): domain Eukaryota; kingdom Metazoa; phylum Arthropoda; class Malacostraca; order Decapoda; family Parastacidae; genus Cherax; species Cherax quadricarinatus. The sequence goes on from NC_091348.1 coordinate 875,728, forward strand.
CCCTAATTACAGACAAACCTCCCCCCCCTACCATTCGTAAAACCCTGCTTAACCACGCACGTACTATACCTAAATTTTCACAGAAATACACAACGTGAAACGCTGATTCGTCCTCCCCGCACACTGAACAACTCCGGTCCTCCTCTACACGCCGATTAGACAACACCACCTTGGACGGCAGAATCCCGTGCAAAAATTTAAAAACCACTTCGCGTACTCTAGGAAGGAGATGTAACTGATGAACTCGCTTCCATATATCACACCACGCGTACATGGGGAACATTCCTTGAACTCTCACCTCAACTTTCACCATACCCACTCTTTCCAAAGTACTCAATTTAACGCTCCGCACGTCTCGCATGCACAGTAACACACGTAGCATCGTATCGCACTTGATTACGTCTGCCCGTCTCCACCACCTGCGCAGGTCACGATACATTTCTGTTAAACCACCATGCCTGCCACCCAGTCGGAGAAAACGACGTTTCACGTAACAAGCAATGACTCGGTCTTTTAAAGGAACAAGACCTAACCCTCCTTGACGCATTGGTGTCTCTACCACCGCTCTTGTGAGCCAGTCGCACCCTGAACCCCACAGAAATCTATAAACTCTATTTAAAAGATGTTTGATATCCCCCTTTATTAGTGGATACAGCGCAGCAACGTGCCAAACTTTACTATAAAGAACATTAATTACTATCGCTCGCTGGTGTAGGGTTAAATGTCGTGGCCTTAGACTATTTAAACGCCTCAAAACATTATTTACCACCCTCCCCGAATTACATGCCCTCGTCTCATCAACCTCTCTCATATACTGTATACCACATATAGTAACACAGTCAACCACCGTCCACGTCTCTACACCTACCTCCTCTCTCGCCCAATCTCCCAACTTCATAATCTTTGATTTTTCTTTATTAACTCGCATTCCTGTTGCTCTACCAAATATATCTACAAATCTTCCTACACAACTCAACTGCTCCCTCGTACGTACTAGGACAGTTGTATCATCTACATAACCTACTATGGCAGGTCGATCACTACTCGAACCCCACGACGAATCTACACCCCGCCCACAAACTGTCCAATAAAAAGGGTCCTGCATGCAAGCAAAGAGCATTTGAGACATAGGGCATCCCTGTCGAATGCCTCTATTCAATTTGACTAAGTCTCCTAACTTCCCATTAATTTGTACTCTAAACCCAGCACCATTATACAAAGAGCGGGCCCACATAATGATCTCATTACCAAACCCCTGCCATCTCATAAACTTCCACAGCACATCCCTTTCTACACTATCAAAAGCAGCTTGCCAATCTAAAGCCAAAACACCACCCCCGCCCCTCGTTCCGCATTCCTCGACAAACTCCCTGATATGCCCATGACCATCATACATTGTCCTACCTGGCACGCCTAACTGACCCTTATGTATTACCTTGTCAAACACTTTCTTAATCCTATTCATTAAAATTTTTGCATATAATTTATAATCACTACACATTAGTGATATTGGTCGGTAATCCTTGAGTGATACGGGTATGTCACATTTTTTAACTAACACCAAAACCGCCGTACTCTGAGACATACCTAAACGACCCCTCTCCTTCATCGCATTGAGTAAACGAACCAGAAAAGTCCGTATGACCTCCCAATGTTGAATATAAAATTCACATGGAATGCCATCAATACCTGGCGCCTTACCCTTGCACATTCCCTGCAAAGCCTCCCACACCTCAGCTTCAGTTATAGGCCCACCCATGAGAAAGCGATCATTATCATTCAACTCACATCGTACATTCTGCCCCAATTCCCGAATTGCATCCACGCTTACTTCTTTATTTAGCATTTTGATATTAAACCATTTATCAACGTAATAGCTTATTCCTTCAGTTGTTGTTACAACCTGACCCTCACTATACCCTTCAACGCCATCCTGAACCACTAAACTCACGATTTCGGTCGCCTTCCTCCTTTGTGTCTGACTACGTAAGACACAAGCGGACGGCTTATCACCCCACACAGCCTCCTCAGCTCCACTCGAAATACGCGCCCCATCAAAAACCGTATTTTTCAGCTTCTGGATGTGATCTTTTAGATTGTCAATCTCGTCCACAGGGTAAATTCCAGATACCTCCCCTTGCGCATAACAGTGCTGTAAAGAACCCTCCAGGTACCTCAAAATCCATACTCCAATCGAGAGGCCTCCTTACCCCGATGTACATAAAAATCCTTAATGCGAGGCTTCATAACCTCGTCCCATTGTCGCACTAAATCACTACCTTCTAAGGAGTCTACACCCATAGACGTCCATAAGTGCGTGAAGAGTGTCTTATCTTCATCACTTTGAAGTAAACGAGTATTTAATTTCCAATATCCTTTAAAACGAGTCGGGAGACCTCTCCAGTCGAGCTCTACGAGAACACCGCGATGGTCGGAGAAATACACATCTAACACACGCACTTTGGTTACAACTACGCGCCGAGACACATATACCCTGTCTAAGCGCGCAGCATAGTCCTTACGCACGAAAGTGTGCTCAATCCCTAAGTCACTGCTTCCACTTACATCCACCAACCCCAGCCCAGACAACAAATCACCCAAAATAATCGAACAATAACCCGCTCCCCTCGGTTCTACGTCTTTACGGCGCACCACACAGTTCCAGTCGCCACCAACTACTGTTATATCAGGCAGAGATCTCAAATAGTACACAAGAACGTCGTTAACAAAAGTATTTTTAATATTAACATCATGTTCAGCTGGCCCATATACTCCTACAAAACCCACCCGTTGAGTAGCCCACTCACCTATGACGCGTACCACGCGACCCCCCCCCCCCCCTTCCTCCCAATGTTTCATCACGAACGGGCTGGTCGCTTTTATTAACACAGCTACACCACCTTTCAAACGACTCGAGTGAGCCATATAAACATCATAACCATCTATCGCAAACGAACTTCCAACTTTATGGTTATGTTCTTGCACGAAACATACATCTACTGCAAAGCGATGCAACCACTCATGTATCTGCACTTGCCTTCTGTTATTTTTCATACCATTAACATTTATGGTTATACACCTAACTTTGCTAACGGTGGCTTTCCTCGAGGGACCACCACACCCCTTTTCCCTTTATGTTGACTAACGCCAAAGGCGCCACCTTTACCTTGTACATTCTTTGTTATATTACTCGCTGTCCTGGAACCACGCGACGCCCCACCCGTGACTTCCGACCACGTCTTCTTCCCCGAGCGCTGTCCAGGGGTCAAGACATCGTCGGAGTCGGGCGGGGTAGCCGCACGCCTCCTAGAAACAGCATCCTCAACTTTATCAGGACCTGTAATGTTCTCCTTGTGAACTTCTACCGCAACAGTATGAACTCTCGGACCTTCTACCTCACTCACGTTAATTAACTGATCGACGTCCTTTAACTGTGATCTCTCCTCATCTGAACACTCCAACGCAGGCACACACGGCACAGAATCATACTCCTGCGAAGCTAAAAGGTCGCTCAATGTCGATACAATGTTAGCGTCCATGTCAGCATCCTCTCTTGCTTGAGGGCTCTCACGTCCACCATATTCTACCACATCGTGGTTGACCGTACCAGGTAGAGTCACGCAGGATGACTCCACGGGCATGGCCCGATCCACCTCATCACTCCACGATTTCAGGCGCGGTAAGTCCTCGATTACTTCATCTGCCAAATTCCGTCGAGGAGGCTCACCATCCGGACGATGACCACTTCCTGAGGGCGGCTGGCGCTTGACGCATTGTGCAGCAATGTGGTCCAATGCTCCGCAAAGGCGACAAGTTCGTCTCTGACCAGGATACGTAACGTACACCTGGGTACGGAACTCCTCTAGGTTTATGTACGAAGGTATTGGTTGGCGCAGGGACATTTTTAACGTAAACGACCCTTCCTGTAAACCAGCAAAGCGGCCATCAGACCACCGACACATAGTAACCTGGTGGATCGTCCCATAGCATTTGAAGGCGTCACGTATGTCAACTTCGTTAGCCTCAAAAGGCACGTTTCGCACACGTACCCATGTATAGTAATGTGAAACGTCGTGCAACTTAACTGTGACTGCTGGGGTTACTTGCTTGCTAACATCCTGATACTGGTTGACAATCTGCTCGTAGATCTTGGTATCGCAAAACTTGACGAATATCCGTGATAGTCCATTTAAGGCAACGCCACACACAGATTCACGCTGGATGCCATATACATCACAGATGATCATCGGGACCAACACATTAATCGATGAGCTGGGGATCGTGCCCTTTATAAGGTCAATACACACAGTATTAACTCTTCGATAACCCGTCGCCATTGTTGTTGTCGTCTCAAAGCTCCTCCACCAGGTGTCGGGACTGAGGAGAGACAGCTGACAACCGCTCAGCACAGCGTCTGAGCTGGAAATATCTTAGACTATTAGGGAGTCGAGTAATCAAGTGATCCAACTGGACACACTGTCTCACACTTAAACTACCAGAAGGGTAGTGTAAGGGATGACAAGTGGTGCTGACGTCTCTATTGCTCTGTTGTGAGTAATTCCATATGCAAATGACTACACTACTGACATTCATTATTCACTCATAATTATGCATGTACTAGTGAACTTTTTCATTACATTATAATATTGGAAAATAAACTTATTCATTTGTAACCATTGTTATTATAATTGTGAGGGAGCGCTAAACCCATAGGATTATACAGGGCCTGTGGGGAGGATGGAAGGTATTCAGACTCATTTCAGGGAACCGGAGCACAGATCCAATTCCCAAGATCAAGAGCCCCTCAGCCCATACCACTTGACAGGTATTTGTAAATAGAAATTTCTTTTACCTGTGAAATTTAATGAAAGCTATCTTTAACTCACTGAGTATCAGTGTTGGCACTGCTGAGCCATCAGACTGAATTACTTGTTGGCACTGCTGAGCCATCAGACTGAATTACTTGTTGGCACTGCTGAGCCATCAGACTGAATTACTTGTTGGCACTGCTGACCCATCAGACTGAACTACTTGTTGGCACTGGTGAGCCATCAGACTGAATTACTTGTTGGCACTGCTGAGCCATCAGACTGAATTACTTGTTGGCACTGCTGAGCCATCAGACTGAATTACTTGTTGGCACTGCTGAGCCATCAGACTGAATTACTTGTTGGCACTGCTGAGCCATCAGACTGAATAACTTGTTGGCACTGCTGAGCCATCAGACTGAATTACTTGTTGGCACTGCTGACCCATCAGACTGAACTACTTGTTGGCACTGGTGAGCCATCAGACTGAATTACTTGTTGGCACTGCTGAGCCATCAGACTGAATTACTTGTTGGCACTGCTGAGCCATCAGACTGAATTGTTGGCACTGCTGAGCCATCAGACTGAATTACTTGTTGGCACTGCTGAGCCATCAGACTGAATAACTTGTTGGCACCGCTGAGCCATTAGACTGAATTACTTGTTGGCACTGCTGAGCCATCAGACTGAATTACTTGTTGGCACCGCTGAGCCATCAGACTGAATTACTTGTTGGCACTGCTAAGCCATCAGACAATTACTTGTTGGCACCGCTGAGCCATCAGACTGAATTACTTGTTGGCACTGCTGAGCCATCAGACTGAATTACTTGTTGGCACTGCTGAGCCATCAGACTGAATAACTTGATGGCACTGCTGAGCCATCAGACTGAATTACTTGTTGGTACTGCTGAGCCATCAGACTGAATTACTTGTTGGCACCGCTGAGCCATCAGACTGAATTACTTGTTGGCACCGCTGAGCCATCAGACTGAATTACTTGTTGGCACTGCTGAGCCATCAGACTGAATTACTTGTTGGCACCGCTGAGCCATCAGACTGAATTACTTGTTGGCACTGCTGAGCCATCAGACAATTACTTGTTGGCACCGCTGAGCCATCAGACTGAATTACTTGTTGGCACCGCTGAGCCATCAGACTGAATTACTTGTTGGCACTGCTGAACCATCAGACTGAATAACTTGTTGGCACTGCTGAGCCATCAGACTGAATTACTTGTTGGCACTGCTGAGCCATCAGACTGAATTACTTGTTGGCACTGCTGAGCCATCAGACTGAATAACTTGTTGGCACCGCTGAGCCATCAGATTGAATTACTTGTTGGCACTGCTGAGCCATTAGACTGAATTACTTGTTGGCACCGCTGAGCCATCAGACTGAATTACTTGTTGGTACTGCTGAGCCATCAGACTGAATAACTTGTTGGCACTGCTGAGCCATCAGAGTGAATTACTTGTTGGCATTGCTGAGCCATCAGACTGAATTACTTGTTGGCACTGCTGAGCCATCAGACTGAATTACTTGTTGGCACTGCTGAGCCATCAGACTGAATTACTTGTTGGCACTGCTGAGCCATCAGACTGAATTACTTGTTGGCACTGCTGAGCCATCAGACTGAATTACTTGTTGGCACTGCTGAGCCATCAGACTGAATAATTTGTTGTCACTACTGAGCCATCAGACTGAATTACTTGTTGGCACTGCTGAGCCATCAGACTGAATAACTTGTTGGCACTGCTGAGCCATCAGACTGAATTACATGTTGGTACCGCTGAGCCATCAGACTGAATTACTTGTTGGCACTGCTGAGCCATCAGACTGAATTACTTGTTGGCACTGCTGAGCCATCAGACTGAATTACTTGTTGGCACTGCTGAGCCATCAGACTGAATTACTTGTTGGCACTGCTGAGCCATCAGACTGAATTACTTATTGGCACTGCTGAGCCATCAGACTGAATTACTTGTTGGCACTGCTGAGCCATCAGACTGAATTAGTTGTTGGCACTGCTGAGCCATCAGACTGAATTACTTGTTGGCACTGCTGAGCCATCAGACTGAATAACTTGTTGGCACCGCTGAGCCATCAGACTGAATTACTTGTTGGCACTGCTGAGCCATCAGACTGAATTACTTGTTGGCACCGCTGAGCCATCAGACTGAATTACTTGTTGGCACTGCTGAGCCATCAGACTGAATTACTTGTTGGCACTGCTGAGCCATCAGACTGAATTACTTGTTGGCACTGCTGAGCCATCAGACTGAATAACTTGTTGGCACCGCTGAGCCATCAGACTGAATTACTTGTTGGCACCGCTGAGCCATCAGACTGAATTACTTGTTGGCACTGCTAAGCCATCAGACTGAATAACTTGTTGGCACCGCTGAGCCATCAGACTGAATTACTTGTTGGCACTGCTGAGCCATCAGACTGAATTACTTGTTGGCACTGCTGAGCCATCAGACTGAATAACTTGTTGGCACTGCTGAGCCATCAGACTGAATTACTTGTTGGCACTGCTGAGCCATCAGACTGAATAACTTGTTGGCACTGCTGAGCCATCAGACCGAATTACTTGTTGGCACCGCTGAGCCATCAGACTGAATTACTTGTTGGCACTGCTGAGCCATCAGACTGAATAACTTGTTGGCACTGCTGAGCCATGAGACTGAATTACTTGTTGGCACTGCTGAGCCATCAGACTGAATTACTTGTTGGCACTGCTGAGCCATCAGACTGAATTACTTGTTGGCACTGCTGAGCCATCAGACTGAATTACTTGTTGGCACTGCTGAGCCATCAGACTGAATAACTTGTTGGCACTGCTGAGCCATGAGACTGAATTACTTGTTGGCACTGCTGAGCCATCAGACTGAATTACTTGTTGGCACTGCTGAGCCATCAGACTGAATTACTTGTTGGCACTGCTGAGCCATCAGACTGAATTACTTGTTGGCACTGCTGAGCCATCAGACTGAATTACTTGTTGGCACCGCTGAGCCATCAGACTGAATTACTTGTTGGCACTCCTGAGCCATCAGACTGAATTACTTGTTGGCACTGCTGAGCCATCAGACTGAATTACTTGTTGGCACTGCTGAGCCATCAGACTGAATTACTTGTTGGCACCGCTGAGCCATCAGACTGAATTACTTGTTGGCACTGCTGAGCCATCAGACTGAATTACTTGTTGGCACTGCTGAGCCATCAGACTGAATTACTTGTTGGCACTGCTGAGCCATCAGACTGAATTACTTGTTGGCACTGCTGAGCCATCAGACTGAATAACTTGTTGGCACCGCTGAGCCATCAGACTGAATTACTTGTTGGCACTGCTGAGCCATCAGACTGAATTACTTGTTGGCACTGCTGAGCCATCAGACTGAATAACTTGTTGGCACTGCTGAGCCATCAGACCGAATTACTTGTTGGCACCGCTGAGCCATCAGACTGAATTACTTGTTGGCACTGCTGAGCCATCAGACTGAATAACTTGTTGGCACTGCTGAGCCATGAGACTGAATTACTTGTTGGCACTGCTGAGCCATCAGACTGAATTACTTGTTGGCACTGCTGAGCCATCAGACTGAATTACTTGTTGGCACTGCTGAGCCATCAGACTGAATTACTTGTTGGCACTGCTGAGCCATCAGACTGAATTACTTGTTGGCACCGCTGAGCCATCAGACTGAATTACTTGTTGGCACTCCTGAGCCATCAGACTGAATTACTTGTTGGCACTGCTGAGCCATCAGACTGAATTACTTGTTGGCACTGCTGAGCCATCAGACTGAATTACTTGTTGGCACCGCTGAGCCATCAGACTGAATTACTTGTTGGCACTGCTGAGCCATCAGACTGAATTACTTGTTGGCACTGCTGAGCCATCAGACTGAATTACTTGTTGGCACTGCTGAGCCATCAGACTGAATTACTTGTTGGCACTGCTGAGCCATCAGACTGAATAACTTGTTGGCACCGCTGAGCCATCAGACTGAATTACTTGTTGGCACTGCTGAGCCATCAGACTGAATTACTTGTTGGCACTGCTGAGCCATCAGACTGAATAACTTGTTGGCACTGCTGAGCCATCAGACTGAATTACTTGTTGGCACTGCTGAGCCATCAGACTGAATTACTTGTTGGCACTGCTGAGCCATCAGACTGAATTACTTGTTGGCACTGCTGAGCCATCAGACTGAATAACTTGTTGGCACCGCTGAGCCATCAGACTGAATTACTTGTTGGCACTGCTGAGCCATCAGACTGAATTACTTGTTGGCACTGCTGAGCCATCAGACTGAATTACTTGTTGGCACTGCTGAGCCATCAGACTGAATAACTTGTTGGCACCGCTGAGCCATCAGACTGAATTACTTGTTGGCACTGCTGAGCCATCAGACTGAATAACTTGTTGGCACCGCTGAGCCATCAGACTGAATTACTTGTTGGCACTGCTGAGCCATCAGACTGAATTACTTGTTGGCACTGCTGAGCCATCAGACTGAATAACTTGTTGGCACTGCTGAGCCATCAGACTGAATTACTTGTTAGCACTGCTGAGCCATCAGACTGAATTACTTGTTGGCACTGCTGAGCCATCAGACTGAATAACTTGTTTGCACCGCTGAGCCATCAGACTGAATTACTTGTTGGCACCGCTGAGCCATCAGACTGAATTACTTGTTGGCACTGCTGAGCCATCAGACTGAATAACTTGTTGGCACCACTGAGCCATCAGACTGAATTACTTGTTGGCACTGCTGAGCCATCACACTGAATTACTTGTTGGCACTGCTGAGCCATCAGACTGAATAACTTGTTGGCACTGCTGAGCCATCAGACTGAATTACTTGTTGGCAGTGCTGAGCCATCAGACTGAATAACTTGTTGGCACCGCTGAGCCATTAGACTGAATTACTTGTTGGCACTGCTGAGCCATCAGACTGAATTACTTGTTGGCACCGCTGAGCCATCAGACTGAATTACTTGTTGGCACTGCTGAGCCATCAGACAATTACTTGTTGGCACCGCTGAGCCATCAGACTGAATTACTTGTTGGCACTGCTGAGCCATCAGACTGAATTACTTGTTGGCACTGCTGAGCCATCAGACTGAATAACTTGATGGCACTGCTGAGCCATCAGACTGAATTGCTTGTTGGCACTGCTGAGCCATCAGACTTAATTACTTGTTGGCACTGCTGAGCCATCAGACTGAATTACTTGTTGGCACTGCTGAGCCATCAGACTGAATTACTTGTTGGCACTGCTGAGCCATCAGACTGAATAACTTGATGGCACTGCTGAGCCATCAGACTGAATTACTTGTTGGCACCGCTGAGCCATCAGACTGAATTACTTGTTGGCACTGCTGAGCCATCAGACTGAATAACTTGTTGGCACTGCTGAGCCATCAGAGTGAATTACTTGTTGGCACTGCTGAGCCATCAGACTGAATTACTTGTTGGCACTGCTGAGCCATCAGACTGAATTACTTGTTGGCACTGCTGAGCCATCAGACTGAATTACTTGTTGGCACTGCTGAGCCATCAGACTGAATTACTTGTTGGCACTGCTGAGCCATCAGACTGAATTACTTGTTGGCACTGCTGAGCCATCAGACTGAATAACTTGTTGGCACTACTGAGCCATCAGACTGAATTACTTGTTGGCACTGCTGAGCCATCAGACTGAATAACTTGTTGGCACTGCTGAGCCATCAGACTGAATTACATGTTGGTACCGCTGAGCCATCAGACTGAATTACTTGTTGGCACTGCTGAGCCATCAGACTGAATTACTTGTTGGCACTGCTGAGCCATCAGACTGAATTACTTGTTGGCACCGCTGAGCCATCAGACTGAATTACTTGTTGGCACCGCTGAGCCATCAGACTGAATTACTTGTTGGCACTGCTGAGCCATCAGACTGAATTACTTGTTGGCACCGCTGAGCCATCAGACTGAATTACTTGTTGGCACCGCTGAGCCATCAGACTGAATTACTTGTTGGCACTGCTGAGCCATCAGACTGAATTACTTGTTGGCACTGCTGAGCCATCAGACTGAATAACTTGTTGGCACCGCTGAGCCATCAGACTGAATTACTTGTTGGCACTGCTGAGCCATCAGACTGAATTACTTGTTGGCACCGCTGAGCCATCAGACTGAATTACTTGTTGGCACTGCTGAGCCATCAGACTGAATTACTTGTTGGCACTGCTGAGCCATCAGACTGAATTACTTGTTGGCACTGCTGAGCCATCAGACTGTATAACTTGTTGGCACCGCTGAGCCATCAGACTGAATTACTTGTTGGCACCGCTGAGCCATCAGACTGAATTACTTGTTGGCACTGCTAAGCCATCAGACTGAATAACTTGTTGGCACCGCTGAGCCATCAGACTGAATTACTTGTTGGCACTGCTGAGCCATCAGACTGAATTACTTGTTGGCACTGCTGAGCCATCAGACTGAATAACTTGTTGGCACTGCTGAGCCATCAGACTGAATTACTTGTTGGCACTGCTGAGCCATCAGACTGAATAACTTGTTGGCACTGCTGAGCCATGAGACTGAATTACTTGTTGGCACTGCTGAGCCATCAGACTGAATTACTTGTTGGCACTGCTGAGCCATCAGACTGAATTACTTGTTGGCACTGCTGAGCCATCAGACTGAATTACTTGTTGGCACTGCTGAGCCATCAGACTGAATTACTTGTTGGCACCGCTGAGCCATCAGACTGAATTACTTGTTGGCACTCCTGAGCCATCAGACTGAATTACTTGTTGGCACTGCTGAGCCATCAGACTCAATTACTTGTTGGCACTGCTGAGCCATCAGACTGAATTACTTGTTGGCACCGCTGAGCCATCAGACTGAATTACTTGTTGGCACTGCTGAGCCATCAGACTGAATTAATTGTTGGCACTGCTGAGCCATCAGACTGAATAACTTGTTGGCACTGCTGAGCCATCAGACTGAATTACTTGTAGGCACTGCTGAGCCATCAGACTGAATTACTTGTTGGCACTGCTGAGCCATCAGACTGAATTACTTGTTAGCACTGCTGAGCCATCAGACTGAATTACTTGTTGGCACTGCTGAGCCATCAGACTGAATAACTTGTTTGCACCGCTGAGCCATCAGACTGAATTACTTGTTGGCACCGCTGAGCCATCAGACTGAATTACTTGTTGGCACTGCTGAGCCATCAGACTGAATAACTTTTTGGCACCATTGAGCCATCAGACTGAATTACTTGTTGGCACTGCTGAGCCATCAGACTGAATTACTTGTTGGCACTGCTGAGCCATCAGACTGAATAACTTGTTGGCACTGCTGAGCCATCAGACTGAATTACTTGTTGGCACTGCTGAGCCATCAGACTGAATAACTTGTTGGCACTGCTGAGCCATCAGACTGAATTACTTGTTGGCACCGCCGAGCCATCAGACTGAATTACTTGTTGGCACTGCTGAGCCATCAGACTGAATTACTTGTTGGCACTGCTGAGCCATCAGACTGAATTACTTGTTGGCACCGCTGAGCCATCAGACTGAATTACTTGTTGGCACTGCTGAGCCATCAGACTGAATTACTTGTTGGCACTGCTGAGCCATCAGACTGAATTACTTGTTGGCACTGCTGAGCCATCAGACTGAATTACTTGTTGGCACTGCTGAGCCATCAGACTGAATAACTTGTTGGCACCGCTGAGCCATCAGACTGAATTACTTGTTGGCACTGCTAAGCCATCAGACTGAATAACTTGTTGGCACCGCTGAGCCATCAGACTGAATTACTTGTTGGCACTGCTGAGCCATCAGACTGAATTACTTGTTGGCACTGCTGAGCCATCAGACTGAATAACTTGTTGGCACTGCTGAGCCATCAGACTGAATTACTTGTTAGCACTGCTGAGCCATCAGACTGAATTACTTGTTGGCACTGCTGAGCCATCAGACTGAATAACTTGTTTGCACCGCTGAGCCATCAGACTGAATTACTTGTTGGCACCGCTGAGCCATCAGACTGAATTACTTGTTGGCACTGCTGAGCCATCAGACTGAATAACTTGTTGGCACCACTGAGCCATCAGACTGAATTACTTGTTGGCACTGCTGAGCCATCACACTGAATTACTTGTAGGCACTGCTGAGCCATCAGACTGAATAACTTTTTGGCACTGCTGAGCCATCAGACTGAATTACTTGTTGGCACTGCTGAGCCATCAGACTGAATAACTTGTTTTCACTGCTGAGCGATCAGACTGAATTACTTGTTGGCACTGCTGAGCCATCAGACTGAATAACTTGTTGGCACTGCTGAGCCATCAGACTGAATAACTTGTTGGCACTGCTGAGCCATCAGACTGAATTACTTGTTGGCACTGCTGAGCCATCAGACTGAATTACTTGTTGGCACTGCTGAGCCATCAGACTGAATTACTTGTTGGCACTGCTGAGCCATCAGACTGAATTACTTGTTGGCACTGCTGAGCCATCAGACTGAATTACTTGTTGGCACTGCTGAGTCATCAGACTGAATTACTTATTGGCACCGCTGAGCCATCAGACTGAATTACTTGTTGGCACTGCTGAGCCATCAGACTGAATTACTTGTTGGCACTGCTGAGCCATTAGACTGAATTACTTGTTAGCACTGCTGAGCCATTAGACTGAATTACTTGTTCTCACTGCTGAGCCATCAGACTGAATTACTTGTTGGCACTGCTGAGCCATCAGACTGAATTACTTGTTGGCACTGCTGAGCCATCAGACTGAATTACTTGTTGGCACTGCTGAGCCATCAGACTGAATTACTTGTTGGCACTGCTGAGCCATCAGACTGAATTACTTGTTGGCACCGCTGAGCCATCAGACTGAATTACTTGTTGGCACTGCTGAGCCATCAGACTGAATTACTTGTTGGCGCTGCTGAGCCATCAGACTGAATTACTTGTTGGCACTGCTGAGCCATCAGACTGAATTACTTGTTGGCACCGCTGAGCCATCAGACTGAATTACTTGTTGGCACTGCTGAGCCATCAGACTGAATTACTTGTTGGCACTGCTGAGCCATCAGACTGAATTACTTGTTGGCACTGCTGAGCCATCAGACTGAATTACTTGTTGGGACTGCTGAGCCACCAGACTGAACTGACAAAAAATTATTTTTGAGCAACAAAATGAGCTTCTGAAAAAAAAAAAACTTTTCTTAATGTTCATCTCTGATAACATTTTATTAGCACGTAATGGCCACTTTATTATGTACACCCGTTTTTTAATGGAAAGGACTTCCTTTTGCCCCCAGAACAGTCTTAATTCTTCTAGGCAAGTATTCAGCAAGGTGCTGGAAACATTCCTTAGAGATTCTGGTCCATGTTGATATGACAGCATCACGCTGCAGCTGCAGATCCCGAATTTTTACTTCTGCGTGTCACAGCAGAAATCATGATTCCTCGGACCAGATCACGTTTTTCTAATTAACTTCTGTCTACTTTTGGTGAGCGTCTGCTCACTGCAGCCTCAGTTCTTAGCTGACAGTAGTTGATCCCGGTGAGGTCTTCTGCTGCTATAACCGATCCACTTCAAGGTTCGACATGCGCGTTCAGAGATACTCTTCTGTATATCACTGTTGCAACGTTTGGATATTTGAGTCACTGTTGCCTTCCTGTTAACTTGAATCAGTGTGGCCATTCTTGTCCAAGCTCTCTCATTAACAAGGCGTTTTCGCCCACAGAACTGCCACTCACTAGGGTTTTTTCCACATACAGAAATAACCCACAGATAGAAGAGAGGAGCTTAAGACGACGTTTAGGTCCGATTTGAACCCTTTACAAAGTCACACTAACAAAAAGGAGACAAGGAGGGAGTAAACAGAGGCAGGAGGAGGAGGTAGTGGTAGCAGTGGAGGTAGAAGGTAGTGGGAAGGTAGTATGGAGGAGGAGTCAGTCAGTCAAATACTAAGAAAGAGGAGCACTGCAAGAGAGCTGGAGCCCACAGAGGGTAAGAGTAAGAACACAGAGGGGAGAAGGAATAAAAATAAATAAATAAATAAATAATGAAGGAACAAATACCCAAGGCAGAAGAAAGACAACCCATAGGAGAAAAAGGAAAGAGGAAAGGGAAAAGGGAGAAGAAGAAAAAGGAGGAATCAGGTTAAGTCACGGATGTTCTGAAGTTTGGAGCATTTTACAATGTAGTGGGAAAGGAAGACATCTACATAGACGAAGCCACGACTAAGATTCATACAAGGAAAGTTGTGTATTAGGGAGGATTCAACCAGACGGTTGAATCCTCCCTAATACACAATATGGCCGGTTTATTGAAAGAAGAGGATATATATATATATATATATATATATATATATATATATATATATATATATATATATATATATATATATATATATATATATCAATGCACCACCTAGAAACAAGCTCCTGAGAACGGTCAAGATTCCCAAGCAGTGCTCTTATCCACTCAGCCACAAATGCCACATAAGCTGGGAAGCCTGGTTCACAAGCTATGTTTCATTCCCAGCCCAGGCACGTCCCGCTTGTTTCTGCGTGGTACATTGATATAAAAAAAAACCTTGAGAGATCAGAATATAGGTAGGAGAAGAAAATATTCGAAGGCTCTGGTGAGTGAGAATCTCGAGTTTTCTCTGAAGTTTATTCTTTTCTCTGAGGATGAGTGTCCCCATTCCAGTTTCAGAGTTTTGAGGAGGATATAAATATAGTTTTTTAACACGTCGGCCATTTTCCCACCAAGGCAGGGTAACCCAAAAAGAAAGAAAAAATTTCATCATTCAATACTTTCACCATCACTCATACATAATCACTGTCTTTCCAGAGGTGCCCGGATACGATAGTTTAGATAGTCAATCCAAACTGCCAATATCCCGAACAGTGCAGGCATTGTACTTCACATTTCCAGGACTCAACTCCGGTTAACCTGTTTCCCTGAATCCCATCACAAAATATTACACTACTCACACTCCAACAATTCGTCAGGTCCCAAAAACCATTCGTCTCCATTCGCTTCTAATATGCTCACGCACGCTTGCTGGAAGTTCAAGCACCTCGCCCACAAAACCTCCTTTACCACCTCCCTCCAACCTTTTCAGGGACGACCCCTACTCCGCCTTCCTTCCCCTACAGATTTATACATTCTCCCAGTCATTCTACTTTGTTCCACTTTCTCTAAATGACCAAACCACCTCAACATCCCTTCTTCAGACTTCTGACTAATGCTTTTAGTAACTCCACACCTCCTAATTTCCACACTATGAATTTTCTGCATATTAACACCACACATCAGCCCGAAATGCTATGCATATAAGTGGCTTTGGCATGCTGCTCTTACCTGTATTTTTTTGTACCTCTGTATGTATGCTAAAATTTATAAGACAGAACATCTCCACTGCCTCCAGCCACCTCCTCGTTGCAGCATTTACAACCCAAGCTTGACACCCATATAAGAGTGTTGGTACAACTATACTCTCGTACATTCCCTTCTTTGCCTCCATGGATAACGTTTTATGCCTCCACATATACTTCAACGCACCACTCACCTTTTCCCTTCATCAATTCTATGGTTAACCTCGTCCTTCATAAACCCATCTGCTGACAAGTCAACCCCCAAATATCTGAAAACATTAACTTCTTCCATACTTCGTCCCTCCAATGTGATATCCAATTTTTCTCTATCTAAATCGTTTGATACCCTCATTACCTTACTTTTATCTATGTTCTTTCAACTTTCTGTCTTTGTACAACCTCCCTAACTCGTCCACTAAGTTTTGCAACTTTTCTTTAGAATCGCCCAAAAAGCACAGTATTATCAGTAAAAAGTAACTGTGTCAGCTCCCATTTTGTATTTGGTTCTCCATAATTTAATCCCACCCCTCTCCCCAACACCCTAGCATTCACTTCTTTTGTAGATAAATTATTCATAGAACCGACAAGTTGATAAATTAAAGTGCAGGCATTGTACTCTATATTTCTAGGACTCAAGTCCGGCTAACCGGTTTCCCTAAATCCCTTTACAAAATATTACCCTGCTCACACTCCAACTTGTTGGATCTCCTGTCAGGCACAGTAACATCTTGGGATCTTAATACAGGGAATTCTTCACTTGCTTAACCTTTAGGCATGACGTACTTCCACATTTGCATTTGTCAAATGTGATACCACCTACGACTGCTGCACCTCTCCTGCCTACAGTACATAAGCCACTTCTTCGCACACATATGCTGTATTCCTTTTAAGATTGATGGACTGATTACGTCAGCTCAAGGCTGAGGGACTGATTACCTCAAACTCCTCATGTTCTTCACCATTTTCCTTTGTATGAACTGGTGAAGCCACTGTGTGGTGAAACGCTCCCTCATTAAAGATACCCAAGTGTTGCACATGTGTCTAATTTATCATTTACTTATTTTACAACCCCATCTATAAATATGTTAAACAACCATGGTAAACAACCTACTTTTACTGGGAAGTAATCCCCCTATCTCCTGCACACCCTAACCTGAGCCACACTATCCTCATAAAAACTCTTTACATCATTTAGTAACTTACTACCTATTCCATACACTTGCAACATTTGCCACATTGCTCCCCTATCAACTCTCTGAGGAGGTAGATCATGGTAATGAATATGATATTGTATATGAACTTCACTAAGGCTTTTGATAGAGTTCCACATCAGAGGCTATTGAGGAAATTTAAGGCACACTCAAGAGGAGGAGAAATTTTTTCCTGAGTAGAGGCATGGCTGAAAAATAGGCAGCAGAGAGTTTGCATAAATGGGGAGAAATCAGAATGGGGGCACGTCACAAGCGGTGTTCCTCAGGGGTCAGTGTTGGGCCCGTTGTTGTTCACAATTTACATAAACGACATAGATGAGGGAATAAATAGCGACATAAGCAAATCTGCTGATGACACCAAAAGAGGCCGTCCAATTCATTCTAATGAGGACACTAGAGCACTCCAGGATGATTTGAATAGACTGACGCAATGGTCGGAGAAGTGGCAGATGCAGTTTAATATAGACAAATGCAAAGTTCTAATTGTTGGAGAGTTAAATAACCATGCGACATATAAACTAAATGTAGATCTTAATACTACTGATTGCAAAAAGGATTTAGGAGTTCTGGTTAGCAGTAATCTAAAACCAAGACAACCGTGCATTAGTGTTCGCAATAAAGCTAACAGAATTCTTGGCTTCATATCTAGAAGTATAAATAATAGAAGTCCTTAGGTTGTTCTTCAACTCTATATATCCTTGGTTAGGCCTCATTTAGACTATGCTGCTCAGTTCTGGTCACCGTATAACGGAATGGATATAATTGCTCTGGAAAACGTCCAGAGGAGGATGACAAAGATGATCCCATGTATCAGAAATCTTCCCTGAGGGCCCTGAATCTGCACTCTCTCGAAAGGCGTAGAATTAGGAAGGATATGATCGAGGTGTTTAAATGGAAAACGGGAATAAATAAAGGGGATGTAAATAGCGTGCTGAAAATATCCAGCCAAGACAGGACTCGCAGCAATGGTTTCAAGTTGGAAAAATTCAGATTCAGGAAGGATATAGGAAAGCACTGGTTTGGTAATAGAGTCGTGGATGAGTGGAACAAACTCCCGAGTACAGTTATTGAGGCTAAAACGTTGTGTAGTTTTAAAAATAGGTTAGATAAATACATGAGTGAGTGTGGGTGGGTGTGAGTTGGACCTGACTAGCTTGTGCTGCTGGGTCTGGTGCCGTGCTCCTTCCTTGAGTGGGGGTTACCAGACTGGGTGGGTCATTGGGCTAATCCGGTGCGGGGGGGGACATGGACCTGCTCTGCATGGGTCAGTAGGCCTGTTTCAGTGTTCCTTCTTTCTTATGTTCTTATAAATGCAATAACTTTCCTACCTTTATCTAAATACTGTTCACATATATACTTCAATGTAAACACTTGATCTACACATTCCCTACACATTCTAAAGCCTCCTTGCTTATCTGCAATCCTGCTCTCTGTCTTACATCTAATTCTTTCAATAATAACCCTACCATACACTTTACCTGGTATACTCAATACACCTATTCACCTATAATCTTCACAATCTCTTTTGCCTCCTTTCCCTTTATACAGTGGAACTATGCACGCTCCCTGCCAATCACTAGGTACCTTCCCCTCTTTCATACATTCATTAAACAAAAATATCAACCACTACAACACTATTTCCCCCCCTGCTTTTAACATTTCTGTCATGATTCTGTCATACGTGTGTGTGTGTGTGTGTGTGTGTGTGTGTGTGTGTGTGTGTGTGTGTGTGTGTGGGTGTGTGTGTGTGTGTGTGTGTGTGTGTGTGTGTGTGTATGTGTGTGTGTGTGTGTGTAAACACATCTGCCAGCTTATTCTCTCCTAAATATAATATCAGTTTGACATACGCACAGATAATGATTAAACTAAATTCGGTCAATCTTATGGTCACTATCACGAACAACATGCGATTATTTATATAGTTATCCACCTATTAAAACCCGTAAACGGTCCAAGCAGATCTACGTTCACATGTGTAGAGCTACAAAAGTAGATCTACGTTTTTTTACATATTTTCAAATATAACAAAAAAAAAGATCAAAGTTTTTTTACACATTTTCAAACGTAAAAAAAAACAAAAAGAAGAACTACTTTTTTTTACATATTTTCAAATGTTGAAAAAAAACGTATATATACGTTTGGACCTTTTACGGGTTATTAAAGAAGATATTACTTAGGTTTTAATAATGTCTATATGTTATGGAATATATCATTAATGAAACTAGGAATGCAGACATATTAAGTAAATATTGCATATTTACTTGCAATATACATGATAATAAAACAAATAAACCCAGACGTACTCGTGATAATCTATTTTGAGTCCTAATTCCAAGGTTTCTTGTGTATCCATTCGCTGTTCCGCTGCCTTCCTCATGACATATATGAAGTGCGCTGCCTTCTTCACAACACATATGAAGTGCGCTGCCTTCCTCACAACACATATGAAGTGCGCTGCCTTCCTCACGACACAAAGTGCGCTGCCTTCCTCACAACACATATGAAGTGCGCTGCCTTCCTCACAACACATATGAAGTGCGCTGCCTTCCTCACGACACTAATTGCGCTGCCTTCCTCACAACACATATGAAGTGCGCTGCCTTCCTCACAACACATATGAAGTGCGCTGCCTTCCTCACGACACAAAGTGCGCTGCCTTCCTCACAACACATATGAAGTGCGCTGCCTTCCTCACAACACATATGAAGTGCGCTGCCTTCCTCACAACACATATGAAGTGCGCTGTCTTCCTCACAACACATGAAGTGCGCTGCCTTCCTCACGACACATATGAAGTGCGTTGCCTTCCTCACGACACAAAGTGCGCTGCCTTCCTCACAACACATATGAAGTGCACTGCCTTCCTCACAACACATATGAAGTGCGCTGCCTTCCTCACAACACAAAGTGCGCTGCCTTCCTCACAACACATATGAAGTGCGCTGCCTTCCTCACAACACATATGAAGTGCGCTGCCTTCCTCACGACACAAAGTGCGCTGCCTTCCTCACAACACATATGAAGTGCGCTGCCTTCCTCACGACACATATGAAGTGCGTTGCCTTCCTCACGACACAAAGTGCGCTGCCTTCCTCACAACACATATGAAGTGCGCTGCCTTCCTCACGACACATATGAAGTGCGTTGCCTTCCTCACGACACAAAGTGCGCTGCCTTCCTCACAACACATATGAAGTGCACTGCCTTCCTCACAACACATATGAAGTGCGCTGCCTTCCTCACAACACAAAGTGCGCTGCCTTCCTCACAACACATATGAAGTGCGCTGCCTTCCTCACAACACATATGAAGTGCGCTGCCTTCCTCACGACACAAAGTGCGCTGCCTTCCTCACAACACATATGAAGTGCGCTGCCTTCCTCACGACACATATGAAGTGCGCTGCCTTCCTCACGACACAAAGTGCGCTGCCTTCCTCACAACACAAATGAAGTGCGCTGCCATCCTCACGACACATATGAAGTGCGCTGCCTTCCTCACGACATATAAAGAGCGCTGCCTTCCTCACAACACATATGAAGTGCGCTGCCTTCCTCACGACACATAAAGTGCGCTGCCTTCCTCAAAACTCATATGAAGTGCGCTGCCTTCCTAACGACACATATGAAGTGCGCTGCCTTCCTCACGACACACATGAAGTGCGCTGCCTTCCTCACGACACATATGAAGTGCGCTGCCTTCCTCACGACACATATAAAGTGCGCTGCCTTCCTCACAACACATATGAAGTACGCTGCCTTCCTCACGACATATAAAGTGCGCTGCCTTCCTCACGACACATATGAAGTGCGCTGCCTTCCTCAAAACACATATGAAGTGCGCTGCCTTCCTCACGACATATAAAGTGCGCTGCCTTCCTCACAACACATATGAAGTGCGCTGCCTTCCTCAAAACACATATGAAGTGCGCTGCCTTCCTCACGACATATAAAATGCGCTGCCTTCCTCACGACATATAAAGTGCGCTGCCTTCCTCGCGACACAAAGTGCGCTGCCTTCTTCACAACACATATGAAGTGCGCTGCCTTCCTCACAACACATATAAAGTGCGCTGCCTTCCTCACAACACATACGAAGTGCGCTGCCTTCCTCACGACATATAAAGTGCGCTGCCTTCCTCATAACACCTATGAAGTGCGCTGCCTTCCTCACGACACAAAGTGCGCTGCCTTCTTCACAACACATATGAAGTGCGCTGCGTTCCTCACGACATATATAGTGCGCTGCCTTCCTCACAACACATATAAAGTGCGCTGCCTTCCTCACAACACATACGAAGTGCGCTGCCTTCCTCACGACATATAAAGTGCGCTGCCTTCCTCAGGACACATATGAAGTGCGCTGCCTTCCTCACGACACAAAGTGCGCTGCCTTCCTCACGACATATAAAGTGCGCTGCCTTCTTCACAACACATATGAAGTGCGCTGCCTTCCTCACAACACATATAAAGTGCGCTGCCTTCCTCACGACATATAAAGTGCGCTGCCTTCCTCCCAACACATATGAAGTGCGCTGCCTTCCTCACGACACATATGAAGTGCGCTGCAATCCTCATAACACATATGAAGTGCGCTGCAATCCTCACAACACATATGAAGTGCGCTGCCTTCCTCACAACACATATGAAGTGCGCTGCAATCCTCATAACACATATGAAGTGCGCTGCAATCCTCACAACACATATGAAGTGCGCTGCCTTCCTCACAACACATATGAAGTGCGCTGCAATCCTAACACATATGAAGTGCGCTGCAATCCTCATAACACATATGAAGTGCGCTGCCTTCCTCACGACACAAAGTGCACTGCCTTCCTCACGACACAAAGTGCGCTGCCTTCCTCACAACACATATGAAGTGCGCTGCCTTCCTCACGACACATATGAAGTGCGCTGCCTTCCTCACAACACATATGAAGTGCGCTGCCTTCCTCACGACACATATGAAGTGCGCTGCCTTCCTCACGACACATATGAAGTGCGCTGTAATCCTCACAACACATATGAAGTGCGCTGCCTTCCTCACGACACAAAGTGCGCTGCCTTCCTCACAACACATATGAAGTACGCTGCCTTCCTCACGACGCAAAGTGCGCTGCCTTCCTCACAACACATATGAAGTGCACTGCCTTCCTCACGACACATATGAATTGCGCTGCCTTTCTCACGACACAAAGTGAGCTGCCTTCCTCACGACACATATGAAGTGCGCTGTCTTCCTCACAACACATATGAAGTGCGCTGCCTTCCTCACGACATATAAAGTGCGCTGCCTTCCTCACAACACATATGAAGTGCGCTGCCTTCCTCACAACACATATAAAGTGCGCTGCCTTCCTCACGACATATAAAGTGCGCTGCCTTCCTCACAACACATATGAAGTGCGTTGCCTTCCTCACGACACATACGAAGTGCGCTGCCTACCTCACCACACATATTAAGTGCGCTGCCTTCCTCACAACACATACGAAGTGCGCTGCAATCCTCACGACATATAAAGTGCGCTGCCTTCCTCACAACACATACGAAGTGCGCTGCCTTCCTCACGACATATAAAGTGCGCTGCCTTCCTCATGACACATATGAAGTGCGCTGCCTTCCTCACGACACATAAAGAGCGCTGCCTTCCTCACGACATATGAAGTGCGCTGCCTTCCTCACAACACATAAAGTGCGCTGTCTTCCTCACGACACGTAAAGTGCGCTGCCTTCCTCACGACATATGACGTGCGCTGCCTTCCTCACGACACATAAAGTGCGCTGCCTTCCTCACGACATATAAAGTGCGCTGCCTTCCTCACAACACATATGAATTGCGCTGCCTTCCTCACAACACACATAAAGTGCGCTGCCTTCCTCACGACATATAAAGTGCGCTGCCTTCCTCACAACACATATGAAGTGCGCTGCCTTCCTCACGACACATATGAAGTGCGCTGCCTTCCTCACGACACATATGAAGTGCTCTGCCTTCCTCACGACACAAAGTGCGCTGCCTTCCTCACAACACATATGAAGTACGCTGCCTTCCTCACGACATATAAAGTGCGCTGCCTTCCTCACGACATATGAAGTGCGCTGCCTTCCTCACGACACATATGAAGTGCTCTGCAATCCTCACAACACATATGAAGTGCGCTGCCTTCCTCACGACACATATGAAGTACGCTGCCTTCCTCACGACGCAAAGTGCGCTGCCTTCCTCACAACACATATGAAGTGCACTGCCTTCCTCACGACACATATGAATTGCGCTGCCTTCCTCACGACACAAAGTGAGCTGCCTTCCTCACGACACATATGAAGTGCGCTGCCTTCCTCACAACACATATGAAGTGCGCTGCCTTCCTCACGACACATATGAAGTGCGCTGCCTTCCTCACGACACATACGAAGTGCGCTGCCTTCCTCACAACACAAAGTGCGCTGCCTTCCTCACGACACATATGAAGTGCGCTTCCTTCATCACGACACATACGAAGTGCGCTGCCTTCCTCACGACACATGAAGTGCGCTGCCTTCCTCACGACAGAAAGTGCGCTGCCTTCCTCACAACACATATGAAGTGCGCTGCCTTCCTCACGACATATAAAGTGCGCTGCCTTCCTCACGACACATATGAATTGCGCTGCCTTCCTCACGACACAAAGTGCCCTGCCTTCCTCACAACACATATGAAGTGCGCTGCCTTCCTCACGATATATATGAATTGCGCTGTCTTCCTAACGATACAAAGTGCGCTGCCTTCCTCACAACACATATGAAGTGCGCTGCCTTCCTCACGACATATAAAGTGCGCTGCCTTCCTTACAACACATATGAAGTGCGCTGCCTTCCTCACGACATATAAAGTGCGCTGCCTTCCTCACAACACATATGAAGTGCGCTGCCTTCCTCACGACACAAAGTGCGCTGCCTTTATCACGACACACTTGAAGTGCGCTGCCTTCCTCACGATACACATGAAGTGCGCTGCCTTCCTCACGATACACATGAAGCGTGCTGCCTTTCTCACGATACACATAAAGTGCGCTGCCTTTCTCACGATACACATGAAGTGCGCTACCTTCCTCACGATACACATGAAGTGAGCTGCCTTCCTCACGATACACATGAAATGCGCTGCCTTCCTCACGATACACATGAAGTGCGCTGCCTTCCTCACGATACACATGAAGTGCGCTGCCTTCCTCACGATACACATGAAGTGCGCTGCCTTCCTCACGATACACATGAAGAGCGCTGCCTTCCTCACGATACACATGAAGTGCGCTGCCTTCCTCACGATACACATGAAGAGCGCTGCCTTCTTCACGATACACATGAAGAGCGCTGCCTTCCTCACGATACACATGAAGTGCGCTGCCTTCCTCAAGATACACATGAAGAGCGCTGCCTTCCTCACGATACACATGAAGAGCGCTGCCTTCCTCACGATACACATGAAGAGCGCTGCCTTCCTCACGATACACATGAAGAGCGCTGCCTTCCTCACGATACACATGAAGAGCGCTGCCTTCCTCACGATACACATGAAGTGCGCTGCCTTCCTCACGATACACATGAAGAGCGCTGCCTTCCTCACGATACACATGAAGTGCGCTGCCTTCCTCACGATACACATGAAGAGCGCTGCCTTCCTCACGATACACATGAAGTGCGCTGCCTTCCTCACGATACACATGAAGTGCGCTGCCTTCCTCACGATACACATGAAGTGCGCTGCGCTAGTCACTTACGTGGCAAAATCAAATCACATCATCAGAACTCTCACATCTTCAGTGCTCTCACATCTTCAGTACTTTCACATCTTCAGTACTCTCACATCTTCAGTACTCTCACATCTTCAGTACTCTCACATCTTCAGTACTCTCACATCTTCAGTACTCTCACATCATCACTACTCTTACAACATCAAAACTCTCACATCTCCAGTACTCTCAAAGCATCAGAACCCTCACATCTTCAGTACTCTCACATCGTCAGTACTCTCACATCTTCAGTACTCTCACATCATCACAACTCTCACATCTTCAGTACTCTCACATCTTCAGTACTCTTACAACATCAAAACTCTCACATCTCCAGTACTCTCAAAGCATCAGAACCCTCACATCTTCAGTACTCTCACATCGTCAGTACTCTCACATCTTCAGTACTCTCACATCATCACAACTCTCACATCGTCAGTACTCTCACATCTTCAGTACTCTCACATCGTCAGTACTCTCACAGCATCAGAACTCTCACATCTTCAGTACTCTTACATAATCACAACTCTCACGTCTTCAGTATTCTCAAATCTTCAGTACTCTAACATCTTCAGAACACTCACAACATCAGAACTCTACGATGTTCAGTACTCTCACACCTCCAGTACTCTCAAAGCATCAGAACTCTCACATCTTAACTACTCTCTCATCTTCATTACTCTCACAGCTTCAGAACTCTCACATCTTCAGTACTCTCACATCTTCAGTACTCTAACATCTTGAGAACTCTCACATCTTCAGTACTCTTACATCTTCAGCACTCTCACTTCTAGTGAACTCTTACATCTTCAGTACTCTCACAACATCAGAACTCTCAAATCTTCAGAACTCTCACAACATCAGAACTCCCACATCTTCGGAACTCTACCATGTTCAGTACTCTCACATCTCCAGTACTCTAAAAGCATCGGAACCCTCACATCTTCAGTACTCTCACATCATCAGTACTCTCACAGCATCAGAACTCTCACATCTTCAGTACTCTGACAACATGAGAACTCTCACAACTTCAGTTCTCTCACATTTTCAGAACTCTCACATCATCAGAATTCTCACATGTTCAGTACTCTCACATGTTCAGTACTCTCACATCTTCAGTATTCTCACATGTTCAGTACTCTCACATCTTCAGTACTCTCACATCTTAAGTACTCGCACATCTTCAGTACTCTCACATCTTCAGTACACTCACATCTTCAGCACTCTCACATCCTCAGTACTCTACCATGTTCAGTACTCTCACAGCTTCAGAACTCTCACATCATCAGAACTCTCACATCTTCAGTACTCTCACATCATCAGAACTCTCACAACTTTAATACTCTCACATCTTCAGTACTCTCACATCTTCAGTTCTCTCACAGCATCAGAACTCTCACATCTTCAGTACTCTCACAACATCAGATCTCTCACATTATCAGTACTCTCATGTGCTCAGTACTCTCACATCTTCAGTACTCTTACATCCTCAGTACTCTCATATCTTCAGAACTCTCACATCATCAGAACTCTCACATCTTCAGTACTCTCACATCTTCAGTACTCTCACATCTTCAGTACTCTCACATCTTCAGAACTCTCACATCTTCAGAACTCTCACATCTTCAGAACTCTCACATCTTCAGTACTCTCACATCTTCAGTACTCTCACATCTTCAGTACTCTCACATCTTCAGTACTCTCACATCTTCCGAACTCTCACATCTTTTGAACTCTCACATCTTCAGCACTCTAACATCATCAGTACTCTCACATCTCCAGTTCTCTCTCATCGTCAGTACTCTCACATCTTCAGTACTCTCACATCTTCCGAACTCTCACATCTTCAGAACTCTCACATCTTCAGAACTCTCACATCTTCAGTACTCTCACATCTTCAGTACTCTCACATCTTCGGTACTCTCACATCTTCAGTACTCTCACATCTTCAGTACTCTCACATATTCAGTACTCTCACATCTTCAGTGCTCTAAACATCAGAACTCTCACATCTTCAGTACTCTCACATCTTCAGTACTCTCACATCTTCAAAACTCTCACATCATCAGAACTCTCACATGCTCAGCACTATCACATCCTCGGTACTTTCACATCTTCAGTACTCTCACATCTTCAGAGCTCTCACATCATCAGAACTCTCACATCATCAGTACTCTCACATCTTCAGTACTCTCACATCTTCAGTACTCTCACATCTTCAGTACTCTCACATCTTCAGTACTCTCACATCTTCAGTACTCTCACATCTTCAGTACTATCACATAATCAGAACTCTCACCTCTTTAGAACTCTCATATCTTCAGAACTTTCACATCTTCAGTACACTCACACCTTCAGTACTCTTACATCATCAGAACTCTCACATCTTCAGTACTCTCAAATCTTCAGTACTCTCAGATCATCAGTTCTCTCATATATTCAGAACTCTCTCATCTTCACAACACTCACATCATCAGAACTCTCACATCATCGGAACTCTCATATCACCAGTACTCACACATCATCAGAACTCTCACATCTTCAGTACTCTCACATCTTCAGTACTCTCAAATCTTCAGTACTCTCACATCTTCAGTACTCTCACATAATCAGAACTCTCTCATCTTCAGAACTCATACATAATTAGAACTCTAACATCTTCAGTACTCTCACATCTTCAATACTTTCACATCTTCAGTACTCTCACATCTTCAGTTCTCTCACATAATCAGAACTTTCACATCTTCAGAAGGTTCACATCATCAGAACTCTCACATCTTCAGTACTCTCACTTTTCAGCTCTCTCAAATCTTCTGTATACTCACATAATCAGAATTCACGAATCTTCAGTACTCTCACGTCATCAGTTCTCTCACATCTTCAGTACTCTTACATGTTCAGTACTCACACATATTCAGTTCTCTCACATGTGCAGAACTCTCACATCATCAGAACTCTCACATCTTCAATACTCTCATATCTTCAGTACTCACAACATCAGAACTCTCGCATCTTCAGATTCCTACACCTTCAATACTCTCACATCTTCAGTACTCTCACATCTTCAGTACTCTCACATCTTCAGTACTCTCACATCTTCAGTACTCTCACATCTTCAGTACCCTCACATCTTCAGTACTCTCAAATAATCAGAACTCTCACATCTTCAGAACTCTTTCATCATTAGAACTCTCACATCTTCGGTACTCTCACATCTTCAATGCTCTCACATCTTCAATACTCTCACATCTTCAATACTCTCACATCTTCAGTACCCTCACATCTTCAGTTCTCTCACATAATCAGAACTCTCCCATCTTCAGAACTCTCACATCATCAGAACTCTCACATCTTCAGTACTCTCATATCTTCAATGCTCTCAAATCTTCAATACTCTCACATCTTCAGTACTCTCATATCTTCAGTACTCTCACCTCTTCAGTACTCTCACATCTTCAGTACTCTCACATACTCAGAGCTCTCACATCTTCAGATCTCTAACATCATCAGAACTCTCACTTCTTAGGTACTCTCACATCTTCAGCACTCTCTATTCTTCCGTACTCTCAAATCTTCAGTACTATCACATAATCAGAACTCTCACATCTTCAGAACTCTCACATCATCAGAACTCTCACTTCTTCAGTACTCTCACATCTTCAGTACTCTCACATAATCAGAACTCTCACATCTTCAGTACTCTCACATTATAAGAACTCTCACATCTTAAGTACTCTCACATCATCAGAACTCTCACATCTTCAGAACTCTCACATAATCAGAACTCTCACATCTTCAGTACTCTCACGTCTTCAGTACTCTCACAACATCAGAACCTTCACATCTTCAGCACTCTCACATCTTCAGTACTCTCAGATCATCAGAACTCTCACATCTTCAGTACTCTCTCATCTTCAGTACTCTCACAACATGAGAACTCTCACATCTTCACTACTCTCACATCTTCAGAACTCTTACAACTTCAGTACTCTCACATAATCAGCACTCTCACATCTTCAGAACTCTCACATCTTCAGTCCTCTGACATCTTCAGTACTCTGACATCTTCAGTACTCTCACATCTTCAGTACTCTCACATCTTAAGTACTCTTACATAATCAGAACTCTCACATCTTCATTACTCTCAGATCTTCAGTACTCTCACGTCTTCAGTACTCTCTTATCTTCAGTACTCTCACATCATCATAACTCTCACATCTTCAGAACTCTCACATCTTCAGTTCTCTTACATGTTCAGTACTCTTACATCTTCAGAACTTCACATTTTCAGTACTCTCACATCTTCAGTTCTCTCACATCTTCAGAACTCTCACATCATCAGAAATCTCACATGTTCAGTACTCTCATGTCTTCAGTACTCTCACATCTTCAGAACTCTCACATCTTAAGTTCTCTTACATCTTCAGTACTCTCACATCTTCAATACTCTCACATCTTCAGTACTCTCATGTCTTCAGTACTCTCACATCTTCAGTACTCTCACAACAAAAGAACACTCATATCTTCAGTACTCTCACATCTTCAGTGCTCACAACATCAGTACTCTCACATCTTCATTACTCTCACATCTTCAGTGCTCTCACATCTTCAGAACTTTCACATCATCAGAACTCTCACATCTTTAGTACCCTCACACCTTCAGTACTCTCACATAATCAGATCTTTCACATCTTCAGAACTCTCACATCAGAACTCTCACATCTTCGGTACTCTCACATCTTCAGTACTCTCACATCTTCAATACTCTCACATCTTCAGCACTCTCACATCTTCAGTACTCTCACATCTCCAGTTCTCTCATATAATCAGAACTCTCACATCTTCAGAACTCTCACATCTTCAGTACTCTCACATCTTCAGCACTCTCACATCTTCAGTAATTTCACATCTTCAGTACTCTCACATCTTCAGTACTCTCACATCTTCAGTACTCTCACATAATCAGAACTTTCACATCTTAAGAACTCTCACATCATCAGAACTCTCACATCTTCAGTACTCTCACATCTTCAGTACTCTCACATCTTCAGTACTCTCACATCTTCAGTACTCTCACATCTTCAGTACTCTCACATCTTCAGTACTCTCAAATCTTCAGTATTCTCACGTAATCAGAACTCTCACATCTTCAGTACTCTCACATCTTCAGTACTCTCACATCTTCAGTACTCTCACATCTTCAATACTCTCACATCTTCAGTACTCTCACTTCTTCAGTTCTCTCACATCTTCAGTACTCTCAAATCTTCAGTATTCTCACATAACCAGAACTCTCAATTCTTCAGTACTCTCACATAATAAGAACTCTCACATCTTCAGTACTCTCACATCACCAGAACTCTCACATCTTAAGTACTCTCACATCATCAGAACTCTCACATCTTCAGTACTCTCACATATTCAGTACTCTCACATCTTCAGAACTCTCACATCTTCAGTCCTCTCACATAATAAGAACTCTCACATCTTCAATACTCTCACATCACAAGAACTCTCACATCTTAAGTACTCTCACATCTTTAGAACTCTCACATCTTCAGTACTCACACATCTTCAGTTCTCTCAAATCTTCAGTACTCTCACGTCTTCAATATAATCACAACATCAGAACTCTCACATCTTCAGTACTCTCACATCTTCAGTACTCTCATAACATTAGAACTCTTACAACATCAGAACTCTCACATGTTTAGTTCTCTCACATCATCAGTACTTTCACATCTTCAGTACTCACATCTTCAGTACTCACATCTTCAGTACTCACACATCTTCAGAACTCTCACATATTCATTACTCTCACATCATCAGAACTCTCAAATCTTCAGTCCTCACATATCTGTAGTACTCTCACATCTTCAGTACTCTCACATCTTCAGTATTCTCATATCTTCAGTACTCTCACATTTTCAGTACTCTTACATCTTCAGTACTCTCACAACATCAGAACTCTCACATCTTCAGTACTCTCACATCATCAGAACTCTCATATCTTCAGTACTCTCAGATCTTCAGTTCTATCACATCTTCAGTACTCTCCGTCTTCAATATAATCATAACATCAGAACTCTCTCATCTTCAGTACTCTCACATCTTCAATACTCTCACATCTTCAGTACTCTCATAACATTAGAACTCTTACAACATCAGAACTCTCACATGTTCAGTACTCTCACATCATCAGAACTCTCACATCTTCAGTACTTACATCTTCAGTACTCCCACATCTTCAGAACTCTCTCATCTTCAGTACTCTCACATCTTCAATACTCTCACATCATCAGAACTCTCACATCTTCAGTACTCACATCTTCAGTACTCCCACATCTTCAGATCTCTCACATCTTCAGACCTCTCACATCATCAGAACATTCACTTCTTCAGTACTCTCACATCTTCAGCACCCATCAAATTTTCAGTATTGTCAAATCTTTCACTGAGACCCACATAAAGGATCACTTGGACAACGAAATATGGATCCCAGGTTACAACCTATACAGATGTGACAGAGTGAACAGGCAAAAGGGGGGGGGGCGTTGGCCTGTACATTGCAGAGTCACTTGTTTGCACAGAACTGCTTAATGCCTCAAATGATGTAGTGGAAGTTTTAGCAGTAAAGGTCGAGAACCAAAACCTAGTCATTGTGGTAGTCTACAAGCCTCCGGATGCAACATCCCAGCAATTCCAGGAACAGCTGTTAAAAATTGACCACTGTCTGGAAAATCTTCCAGCTCCTGCACCCAACATTTTGCTCCTGGGGGATTTCAACTTAAGGCACCTAAAATGGAGGAATATAGCAAATAATATTGTTGCAGTGATAACACCAGGAGGCAGCTCTGATGAAAATTCACACTCACACGAGCTTTTAAATGTCTTCACAAAATTCAATTTAAACCAGCAAATAATAGAGCCTACTAGACTGGAGAATACACTAGACCTCATCTTCACTAACAATGATGATCTGATAAGAAATGTCACCATATCAAAAACAATATACTCAGATCACAACATAATTGAGGTTCAGACATGTATGCGTGGAGCCCCAGACCGACAAAATGAGACTAGTCACGAGGGAGCATTCACCAAATTCAACTTCAATAACAAAAACATAAAGTGGGACCAAGTAAACCAAGTCCTAACCGATATAAGCTGGGAAGATATACTAAGCAACACAGACCCCAACTTATGCCTAGAACAGATTAACTCGGTGCCACTCGATGTATGCACAAGGCTTATTCCTCTAAGAAAAAGGAGGAGTAGATGTAAAATAGAAAGAGACAGGCGCTCCCTTTACAGGCGACGGAAAAGAATAACAGAGCGGCTAAAAGAGGTCAATATATCTGAAATGCGTAGGGAGACACTGGTCAGAGAAATAGCAAGCATCGAACTTAAGCTAAAAGAATCCTTTAGGAGTCAGGAATCGCGGGAAGAACTAAAAGCCATAAATGAAATCGAAAGAAACGCAAAGTATTTCTTCTCCTATGCCAAATCAAAATCGAGAACAACGTCCAGTATTGGGCCCCTACTTAAACAAGATGGTTCCTGGTTTAGAAAGACACGTAAGCAAACACTATAACATATTTATTAGAAAACGTTTCGGTCCTGGAACCTTGATCACTTCTAACATACAGAGGTAGAAAGACATTATATATATAGGCGGAGAGTGAGATGTGACGCACGTGACCTGAGGAATGTCATAAGAACATAAGAATGGAGGAACACTGTAGAAGGCCTACTGGCCCATGCGAGGCGAGGGTAGACGACGAAATCACGTGACTCCTGTGTTGTTGGGTTGGTGCTGCTTAAGTATCATGTATGCCAATGTTTTTGAAATTTTGTAGTTTCCAGTGTTGCGTTCTATAGTGTCGGTGACGGTGATTAGTGAGGCTTCTAGGCACCGTCGGCGTCTGAGGTCTGGTTCGGTGAGAACGAGTTGTGCCTCGTTCCAGTTCATCAAATGCCCCGTGGAGTCTCTGTGTCCTCCACAGAGACTCCACGGGGCATTTGATGAACTGGAACGAGGCACAACTCGTTCTCACCGAACCAGACCTCAGACGCCGACGGTGCCTAGAAGCCTCACTAATCACCGTCACCGACACTATAGAACGCAACACTGGAAACTACAAAATTTCAAAAACATTGGCATACATGATACTTAAGCAGCACCAACCCAACAACACAGGAGTCACGTGATTCCGTCGTCTACCCTCGCCTCGCATGGGCCAGTAGGCCTTCTACAGTGTTCCTCCATTCTTATGTTCTTATGACATTCCTCAGGTCACGTGCGTCACATCTCACTCTCCGCCTATATATATAATGTCTTTCTACCTCTGTATGTTAGAAGTGATCAAGGTTCCAGGACCGAAACGTTTTCTAATAAATATGTTATAGTGTTTGCTTACGTGTCTTTCTAAACCAACTTGTCAGTATTTATTACCAAGGTTTATACCAAGATGGTTCCTACACAGATGACAGCAATGAAATGAGTGAGCTACTCAAGTCCCAATATGATTCAGTTTTTAGCAAGCCGCTAACCAGACTGAGAGTCGAAGATCAAAATTAATTTTTTATGAGAGAGCCACAAAATTTGATTAACACAAGCCTATCCGATGTTATCCTGACGCCAAATGACTTCGAACAGGCGATAAATGACATGCCCATGCACTCTGCCCCAGGGCCAGACTCATGGAACTCTGTGTTCATCAAGAACTGCAAGAAGCCCCTATCACGAGCCTTTTCCATCCTATGGAGAGGGAGCATGGACACGGGGGTCGTCCCACAGTTACTAAAAACAACAGACATAGCCCCACTCCACAAAGGGGGCAGTAAAGCAACAGCAAAGAACTACAGACCAATAGCACTAACATCCCATATCATAAAAATCTCTGAAAGGGTCCTAAGAAGCAAGATCACCACCCATCTAGAAACCCATCAGTTACACAACCCAGGGCAACATGGGTTTAGAACAGGTCGCTCCTGTCTGTCTCAACTATTGGATCACTACGACAAGGTCCTAAATGCACTAGAAGACAAAAAGAATGCAGATGTAATATATACAGACTTTGCAAAAGCCTTCGACAAGTGTGACCATGGCGTAATAGCGCACAAAATGCGTGCTAAAGGAATAACAGGAAAAGTCGGTCGATGGATCTATAATTTCCTAACAGAACACAGAGAGTAGTCGTCAACAGAGTAAAGACCGAGGCAGCTACGGTGAAAAGCTCTGTTCCACAAGGCACAGTACTCGCTCCCATCTTGTTCCTCATCCTCATATCCGACATAGACAAGGATGTCAGCCACAGCACCGTGTCTTCCTTTGCAGATGACACCCGAATCTGCATGACAGTGTCTTCCATTGCAGACACTGCAAGGCTCCAGGCGGACATCAACCAAATCTTTCAGTGGGCTGCAGAAAACAATATGAAGTTCAACGATGAGAAATTTCAATTACCTAGATATGGTAAACATGAGGAAATTAAATCTTCATCAGAGTACAAAACAAATTCTGGCCACAAAATAGAGCGAAACACCAACGTCAAAGACCTGGGAGTGATTATGTCGGAGGATCTCACCTTCAAGGACCATAACATTGTATCAATCGCATCTGCTAGAAAAATGACAGGATGGATAATGAGAACCTTCAAAACTAGGGAGGCCAAGCCCATGATGACACTCTTCAGGTCACTTGTTATATCTAGGCTGGAATATTGCTGCTCACTAACAGCACCTTTCAAGGCAGGTGAAATTGCCGACCTAGAAAATGTACAGAGAACTTTCACGGCGCGCATAACGGAGATAAAACACCTCAATTACTGGGAGCGCTTGAGGTTCCTAAACCTGTATTCCATGGAACGCAGGAGGGAGAGATACATGATTATATACACCTGGAAAATCCTAGAGGGACTAGTACCGAACTTGCACACGAAAATCACTCACTACGAAAGCAAAAGACTTGGCAGACGATGCAACATCCCCCCAATGAAAAGCAGGGGTGTCACTAGCACGTTAAGAGACCATACAATAAGTGTCAGGGGCCCGAGACTGTTCAACTGCCTCCCAGCACACATAAGGGGGATTACCAACAGACCCCTGGCAGTCTTCAATCTGTCACTGGACAAGCACCTAAAGTCAGTTCCTGATCAGCCGGGCTGTGGCTCGTACGTTGGTTTGCGTGCAGCCAGCAGCAACAGCCTGGTTGATCAGGCTCTGATCCACCAGGAGGCCTGGTCACAGACCGGGACGCGGGGGCGTTGACCCCCGGAACTCTCTCCAGGTAAACTCCAGGTAAACTCTCACATCTTCAGTACTCTCATATCTTCAGTACTTTCACATCTTCAGTACTCTCACATCTTCAGTACTCTCACATCTTCAGTACTCTCACATCTTCAGTACTCTCACATCTTCAGTACTCTCACATCTTCAGTACTCTCACATCTTCAGTACTCTCACATCTTCAGTACTCTCACATCTTCAGTACTCTCACATCTTCAGTACTCTCACATCTTCAGTACTCTCACATCACCAGAACTCTCACATCACCAGTACTCTCACATCTTCAGTACTCTCACATGTTCAGTATTCTCATAACATCAGAACTCTTACATCAGAACTCTCACATCTTCAGTACTCTCACATCATCAGAACTCTCACATCTTCGGTACTCTCACATAATCAGAACTCTCACATCTTCAGAACTCTCATATAATGAGAACACTCACATCTTCAGTACTCTCACATCATCAGAACTCTCACATCTTCAGTACTCTCACATCATCAGAACTCTCACATCTTTGGTACTCTCACATAATCAGTACTCTCACATCTTCAGTACTCTGATATCTTCAGTACTCTCACATCTTCAGTACTATCACAACATCAGAACTCTCACATCTTCAGTACTCTCACATCTTCAATACTCTCACATCTTCAGTACTCTCACGTCTTCAGTACTCTCACAACATCAGAACTATAACATCTTCAGAACTCTCACATCTTCAGAACTCTCACATCATCAGAACTCTCACTTCTTCAGTTCTCTCACATATTCAGAACTCTCACATCTTCAGCACTCTCACATCATCAGAACTCTCACAACTTCAGTTCTCTCACATCATCAGAACTCTCAAATCTTCAGTACTCTTACATAATCAGAACTCTCACATCTTCAGTACTCTCACATCATCAGAACTCTCAAATCTTCAGTACTCTTACATAATCAGAACTCTCACATCTTCAGCGCACTCACATCATCAGAACTCTCACATCTTCAGTACTCTCACATCATCAGAACTCTCAAATATTCAGTTCTCTCAAATAATCAGAACTCTCACATCTTCAGTACTCTCGCATACTCAGTACTCTCACATTATAAGAACTCTCACATCTTTAGTACTCTCACATAGTCAAAACTCTCACATCTTCAATACTCCCACATCTTCAGCACTCTCACATCTTCAGTACAACATCAGAATTCTCACGTCTTCAGAACTTTCACATCTTCAGTTCTCTCTCCTCTTCAGTACTCTCACAACATCAGAACTCTCACATCTTCAGAACTCTCACATCTTCACTACTCTCACATCTTCACTACTCTCACATCTTTAGTACTGTCACATCTTGAGTACTCTCACGTCTTCAGTACTCTTACAAAATCAGAACTCTCACGTCTTCAGTACTCTCACATCTTCAGTACTCTCACAACATCAGAACTCTCACATCTTCAGTATTCTCACACCATCAGAACTCTCACATCTTCAGTACTCTCACATCTTCAGTACTCTCACATCTTCAGAACTCTAACATCTTCAGTAGTCTCACGTCTTCTGTACTCTCTCAATATCAGAACTCTCACATCTTAAGTACTCTCACATCATCAGACCTCTCACATCTTCAGTACTCTCACATATTCAGTACTCTCACATCTTCAGAACTCTCACATCTTCAGTCCTCTCATATCTTCAGTACTCTCACATCTTCAGCACTCTCACATCTTCAGAACTCTCACATCTTTAGAACTCTCACATCTTCAGTACTCTCATATCATCAGAACTTTCACATCTTCAGTGCTCTCTCATCTTCAGTACTCTCACAACATCAGAACTCTCACATCTTCAGTACTCTCACATCTTCAGTACTCTCATAACATTAGATCTCTTACAACATCGGAACTCTCACATGTTTAGTACTCTCACATCATCAGTACTCTCACATCTTCAGTACTCACATCTTCAGTACTCTCACATCTTCAGAACTCTAACATCTTCAGAACTCTCACATCATTAGAACTCTCACATCTTCAGCACCATC
Organism: Cherax quadricarinatus; assembly: GCF_038502225.1. NCBI lineage: Eukaryota > Metazoa > Arthropoda > Malacostraca > Decapoda > Parastacidae > Cherax > Cherax quadricarinatus. The sequence goes on from NC_091348.1 coordinate 913,253, forward strand.
AAATTTTCAGTACTGTCAAATCTTCAGTACTCTCACATCTACAGTACTCTCATATATTCAGTACTCTCACAACATCAGAGCTCTCACATCTTCAGTACTCTCGCATCTTCAGTACTCTCACATCTTAAGAACTCACACATCTTCAGTACTCTCACAACATCAGAGCTCTCACATCTTCAGTACTCTCACATCTTCAGTACTCTCACATATTCAGTACTCTCACATCTTCAGAACTCTCAAATCTTCAGTCCTCTCATATCTTGAGTACTCTCACATCTTCAGTACTCTCACATCTTCAAAACTCTCACTTCTTTAGAGCTCTCACATCTTCAGTTCTCTAGCATCTTCAGTACTCTAGCATCTTCAGTGCTCTCTCATTTTCAGTACTCTCACATCAGAACTCTCATAAATTCAGTACTCTCTCATCATCAGAACTCTCACATCTTCAGTACTCTCACATCTTCAGTTCTCTCACATCTTCAGTACTCTCACATCTTCAATATAATCACAACATCAGAACTCTCACATCTTCAGTACTCTCACATCTTCAGTACTCTCATAACATCAGAACTCTTACAACATCAGAACTCTCACATCTTCAGTACTTTCACATCATCAGAACTCTCACATCTTCAGGCCTCTCACATCTTCAGAACTCTCACATCTTCATTACTCTCACATCATCAGAACTCTCACATCTTCAGTACTTTCACATCATCTGAACTCTCAAATCTTCAGTTCTCTCATAATCAGAACTGTCACATCTTCAGAACTCTCATATAATCAGAACACTCACATCTTTAGTAATCTCACATCAGTACTCTCACATCTTCAGTACTCTCACATCTTCTGTACTCTCACAACATCAGAACTCTCACATCTTCAGTTCTCTCACCTCTTCAGTACTCTCACATCTTCTGTACTCTCACAACATCAGAACTCTCACATCTTCAGTACTCTCACATCTTCAGTACTCTCACATCTTCAGTACTCTCACATCTTCAGAAATCTCACATCTTCAGAACTCTCACATCTTCAGAACTCTCACATCTTCAGCACTCTCACATCATCAGAACTCTCAAATCTTCAGTACTCTTACATAATCAGAACTCTCACATCTTCAAAAATCTCACATCATCAGAACTCTCACTTCTTCACTACTCTCACATCTTCATCACTCTCAAATCTTCAGGACTGTCAAATATTCAGTTCTCTCACTTAATCAGAACTCTCACATCTTCAGTACTCTCACATACTCAGTACTCTCACATTATCAGAACTCTCACATCTTTAGTACTCTCTCATCTTCAGTTCTCTAACAATATCAGAACTCTCACATCTTCAGTACTCTCACATCGTCAGAACTATGACATCTTAAGTACTCTCACATCTTCAGTACTCTTACATCTTCAGAACTCTCACATCTTCAATACTCCCACATCTTCAGCACTCTCACATCTTCAGTACAACATCAGAATTCTCACATCTTCAGAACTTTCACATCTTCAGTTCTCTCATCATCTTCAGTACTCTCACAACATCAGAACTCTAACATCTTCAGAACTCTCACATCTTCACTACTCTCACATCTTCAGTACTCTCACATTTTCAGTACTGTCACATCTTGGACACTCTCACGTCTTCAGTACTCTCACATCTTCAGTACTCTCACATCTTCAGCACTCTCACGTCGTCAGTACTCTCACATCTTCAGTACTCTCACAACATGAGAAGTCACCAATCCAGTATTCTCAGGAACACTAGAAAGTACACAGAGTAACCTACAAGAAGGTTACTATAAAAACTTGGCCCTTGTGATCTTTTTATCAAGAAACTACAATCAGAAACTACATAGTTTGTTAGGTACATGAAAGTCAAGTTCTTTTTTTTTTTAGTCGCATTGCTGTATGTACTCGGTAAGATGTTATTTAGCTGAGATACATCTCCTGGTCTGCACCTTGCTTGTGCATTGGGCACCTGATCTCCAGGGATCTAGAGTCTCCACTTACGACGCCCTGTACCTACTCAGTTGTATATTGACCTCCAGCTCTTGGGTCCCAACTAACTTTGATTAATTATTCAGGTTTGGTTTATGGCTTATTTAGCAAACATATCTTTGTTAAATTTCATGTAATGAATTAGATTTTGTTAACCTATAAACTTAAGAAGTTTATTGTTGCCTCTGGCTTATATTAACATCTAATTTCGCTTCTCATGTCATGATATCTTTTCCAATCTATTTTGTCTCTGTGTATCTTGTGAGTTCAGATTAAATCTTGTATAGTTCTTAGTTCGTCTAGTAATGTAAAATCTAGCTCTTTTAACCTGTCTTTGTATTTTGTTAGTCGTTTGTTTGAGACAAAGCTTGTAACTAACCTCCAAACTTTCTAATGTTTGAGACAAAGCTTGTAACTAACCTCCAAACTTTCTAATGTTTGAGACAAAGCTTGTAACTAACCTCCAAACTTTCTAATGTTTGAGACAAACTTGTAACTAACCTCCAAACTTTCTAATGTTTGAGACAAAGCTTGTAAATAACCTCCAAACTTTCTAATGTTTGAGACAAAGCTTGTAAATAACCTCCAAACTTTCTAATGTTTGAGACAAAGCTTGTAACTAACCTCCAAACTTTCTAATGTTTGAGACAAAGCTTGTAACTAACCTCCAAACTTTCTAATGTTTGAGACAAAGCTTGTAAATAACCTCCAAACTTTCTAATGTTTGAGACAAAGCTTGTAACTAACCTCCAAACTTTCTAATGTTTGAGACAAAGCTTGTAACTAACCTCCAAACTTTCTAATGTTTGAGACAAAGCTTGTAAATAACCTCCAAACTTTCTAATGTTTGAGACAAAGCTTGTAACTAACCTCCAAACTTTCTAATGTTTGAGACAAAGCTTGTAAATAACCTCCAAACTTTCTAATGTTTGAGACAAAGCTTGTAACTAACCTCCAAACTTTCTAATGTTTGAGACAAGCTTGTAAATAACCTCCAAACTTTCTAATGTTTGAGACAAAGCTTGTAACTAACCTCCAAACTTTCTAATGTTTGAGACAAAGCTTGTAACTAACCTCCAAACTTTCTAATGTTTGAGACAAAGCTTGTAACTAACCTCCAAACTTTCTAATGTTTGAGACAAAGCTTGTAAATAACCTCCAAACTTTCTAATGTTTGAGACAAAGCTTGTAACTAACCTCCAAACTTTCTAATGTTTGAGACAAAGCTTGTAAATAACCTCCAAACTTTCTAATGTTTGAGACAAAGTTTGTAACTAACCTCCAAACTTTCTAATGTTTGAGACAAAGCTTGTAACTAACCTCCAAACTTTCTAATGTTTGAGACAAAGCTTGTAACTAACCTCCAAACTTTCTAATGTTTGAGACAAAGCTTGTAAATAACCTCCAAACTTTCTAATGTTTGAGACAAAGCTTGTAACTAACCTCCAAACTTTCTAATATTTGAGACAAAGCTTGTAACTAACCTCCAAACTTTCTAATGTTTGAGACAAAGCTTGTAACTAACCTCCAAACTTTCTAATGTTTGAGACAAAGCTTGTAACTAACCTCCAAACTTTCTAATGTTTGAGACAAAGCTTGTAACTAACCTCCAAACTTTCTAATGTTTGAGACAAAGCTTGTAACTAACCTCCAAACTTTCTAATGTTTGAGACAAAGCTTGTAACTAACCTCCAAACTTTCTAATGTTTGAGACAAAGCTTGTAAATAACCTCCAAACTTTCTAATATTTGAGTCAAAGCTTGTAAATAACCTCCAAACTTTCTAATGTTTGAGACAAAGCTTGTAACTAACCTCCAAACTTTCTAATATTTGAGACAAAGCTTGTAACTAACCTCCAAACTTTCTAATGTTTGAGACAAAGCTTGTAACTAACCTTCAAACTTTCTAATGTTTGAGACAAAGCTTGTAAATAACCTCCAAACTTTCTAATGTTTGAGACAAAGCTTGTAACTAACCTCCAAACTTTCTAATGTTTGAGACAAAGCTTGTAACTAACCTCCAAACTTTCTAATGTTTGAGACAAAGCTTGTAAATAACCTCCAAACTTTCTAATGTTTGAGACAAAGCTTGTAAATAACCTCCAAACTTTCTAATGTTTGAGACAAAGCTTGTAACTAACCTCCAAACTTTCTAATATTTGAGACAAAGCTTGTAACTAACCTCCAAACTTTCTAATGTTTGAGACAAAGCTTGTAACTAACCTCCAAACTTTCTAATGTTTGAGACAAAGCTTGTAACTAACCTCCAAACTTTCTAATATTTGAGACAAAGCTTGTAACTAACCTCCAAACTTTCTAATGTTTGAGACAAAGCTTGTAACTAACCTCCAAACTTTCTAATGTTTGAGACAAAGCTTGTAACTAACCTCCAAACTTTCTAATGTTTGAGACAAAGCTTGTAAATAACCTCCAAACTTTCTAATGTTTGAGACAAAGCTTGTAACTAACCTCCAAACTTTCTAATATTTGAGACAAAGCTTGTAACTAACCTCCAAACTTTCTAATGTTTGAGACAAAGCTTGTAACTAACCTCCAAACTTTCTAATGTTTGAGACAAAGCTTGTAACTAACCTCCAAACTTTCTAATATTTGAGACAAAGCTTGTAACTAACCTCCAAACTTTCTAATGTTTGAGACAAAGCTTGTAACTAACCTCCAAACTTTCTAATGTTTGAGACAAAGCTTGTAAATAACCTCCAAACTTTCTAATGTTTGAGACAAAGCTTGTAACTAACCTCCAAACTTTCTAATGTTTGAGACAAAGCTTGTAACTAACCTCCAAACTTTCTAATGTTTGAGACAAAGCTTGTAACTAACCTCCAAACTTTCTAATATTTGAGACAAAGCTTGTAACTAACCTCCAAACTTTCTAATGTTTGAGACAAAGCTTGTAACTAACCTCCAAACTTTCTAATGTTTGAGACAAAGCTTGTAAATAACCTCCAAACTTTCTAATGTTTGAGACAAAGCTTGTAACTAACCTCCAAACTTTCTAATGTTTGAGATAAAGCTTGTAAATAACCTCCAAACTTTCTAATGTTTGAGACAAAGCTTGTAACTAACCTCCAAACTTTCTAATGTTTGAGACAAAGCTTGTAACTAACCTCCAAACTTTCTAATGTTTGAGACAAAGCTTGTAAATAACCTCCAAACTTTCTAATGTTTGAGACAAAGCTTGTAACTAACCTCCAAACTTTCTAATGTTTGAGACAAAGCTTGTAAATAACCTCCAAACTTTCTAATGTTTGAGACAAAGCTTGTAACTAACCTCCAAACTTTCTAATGTTTGAGACAAAGCTTGTAACTAACCTCCAAACTTTCTAATGTTTGAGATAAAGCTTGTAAATAACCTCCAAACTTTCTAATGTTTGAGATAAAGCTTGTAACTAACCTCCAAACTTTCTAATGTTTGAGACAAAGCTTGTAACTAACCTCCAAACTTTCTAATGTTTGAGATAAAGCTTGTAAATAACCTCCAAACTTTCTAATGTTTGAGACAAAGCTTGTAACTAACCTCCAAACTTTCTAATGTTTGAGACAAAGCTTGTAACTAACCTCCAAACTTTCTAATGTTTGAGACAAAGCTTGTAAATAACCTCCAAACTTTCTAATGTTTGAGACAAAGCTTGTAACTAACCTCCAAACTTTCTAATGTTTGAGACAAAGCTTGTAAATAACCTCCAAACTTTCTAATGTTTGAGACAAAGCTTGTAACTAACCTCCAAACTTTCTAATGTTTGAGACAAAGCTTGTAACTAACCTCCAAACTTTCTAATGTTTGAGATAAAGCTTGTAAATAACCTCCAAACTTTCTAATGTTTGAGACAAAGCTTGTAACTAACCTCCAAACTTTCTAATGTTTGAGACAAAGTTTGTAACTAACCTCCAAACTTTCTAATGTTTGAGACAAAGCTTGTAACTAACCTCCAAACTTTCTAATGTTTGAGACAAAGTTTGTAACTAACCTCCAAACTTTCTAATGTTTGAGACAAAGCTTGTAACTAACCTCCAAACTTTCTAATGTTTGAGATAAAGCTTGTAAATAACCTCCAAACTTTCTAATGTTTGAGACAAAGCTTGTAACTAACCTCCAAACTTTCTAATGTTTGAGACAAAGCTTGTAACTAACCTCCAAACTTTCTAATGTTTGTTTTTATGATTTAGGAGACGAGGGTTCCATGCTGGTTCTGTGTCCTCCTTCGCTGGGTTTATGAACACAGTGTTTACAATGGCTCCGTCCTCAACAAATGTTTGATGTGCGCTCAGGCAACACTTTTGGAGTTATGATTTTTCGAGTTTCCCTTTGTGTTCATGTTCACCACTACTGTAAGACCTACTACCAGTATAGGTAAGAAAGTTTTTCAAGAATAAATTGGACACATTTTATCAAGAAGTGCTTAATCAAGGAGGATGTGATGGCTATGTAAGCCTAAGGGGCAGCGAGACAGCATAGCCTGGTTGATCAGACATCAGGGATGACTGCCTTGAAACAGCTGGAAAGTTTCATAAACTCTCTAAACAGATCTCTAAAACTTTCATATTTTAGAGATAGATTTTTAGTAATTTTAGGAATATTATTTTCAGATAAAGCGCTAAAACAGTAGGAGCCACACAGCACAAGGGCGAAAAGAGACTTTGCAGAGACGGTTCATATTAAGACAACATTTGTATCTCTTAAGATGTTTATAAAGTTCCTCAGTGGTAAACATCTGAATAAATTTAGCAGTATCTCAGTAAATATTTTGTCTGTGAGGTATTATTTCTTCTGATTTAACAAGAGAAAGGGGACAGGAAACTCCAGTTCCCTGGACCACGATACCGTCACCACCCTTGAAAGTAGTACTCTTGGCAACATTAGAAAGTACGTCGAGTAACCAACGTTGTTGCAAAAACTTGTCTCTTGCAATTTTATTTTGCAAGAAACTACAATCTAAAACTATATAATTGGTCAGTTACATGAACGTCAACATTTTTGGTAGTATTGCTGTGTGTATTACCAAGGTGTGGTGGCAGATTGTGATAAAGCTCCTGGGCCTGTCCCTCACAGGTGCTCGGGGGCCCTAACCAATAGTAATCTGCAGTGTCTACTTTCGAAACTCTATATTCACTCAGTTGTATATCGAGCTCTAGCTCATGGGTAGGGCATTTTCACTTCGAATAACTGTTCTGGTTGAATTTATGCAATATTAAGATGTCTTATCTTCTTTTTAATTCATGTAACGAGTTGAACTTCACTGCCTTCCTTCCTTCCTTCCTTCCTTCCTTCCTTCCTTTCTTTCTTTCTTTCTTTCTTTCTTTCTTTCTTTCTTTCTTTCTTTCTTTCTTTCTTTTTTTCTTTCTTTCTTCCTTCCTTTCTTCTTTATATATTCAATTCTCTTTACCCTGAGATAAAGACTTTTTTTTTTGTCTCCTTGGCCTCGAATCTCAAGATAGTCTGTTGATATCATCTTTCTCCTGAGTATCTTACAGGCTTTGATCATGTCTCCTCAGTTTTTCCGCTTTTTATTTAGTAACGTTAAGTCTATCTCTCCTAATCAGTTTTTTATCTAAGTCTACAAAATTCTGAAATCAGTCTTCTAACAAACCTTCGGTTTTTCTCATCTTTCATTATAGTGGGGATCCTGAGCACATTATAGTGGGGATCCTGAACACATTATAGTAGGGATCCTGTGCACATTATAGTGGGGATCCTGAACACATTATAGTGGGGATCCTGAGCACATTATAGTGGGGATCCTGAACACATAGTGGGGATCCTGAACACATTATAGTGGGGATCCTGAACACATAGTGGGGATCCTGAACACATTATAGTGGGGATCCTGAACACATTATAGTGGGGATCCTGAACACATAGTGGGGATCCTGAGCACATTATAGTGGGAATCCTGAACACATAGTGGGGATCCTGAGCACATTATAGTGGGGATCCTGAACACATTATAGTGGGGATCCTGAACACATTATAGTGGGGATCCTGAGCACATTATAGTGGGGATCCTGAACACATTATAGTAGGGATCCTGTGCACATTATAGTGGGGATCCTGAACACATTATAGTGGGGATCCTGAGCACATTATAGTGGGGATCCTGAACACATAGTGGGGATCCTGAACACATTATAGTGGGGATCCTGAACACATAGTGGGGATCCTGAACACATTATAGTGGGGATCCTGAACACATTATAGTGGGGATCCTGAACACATAGTGGGGATCCTGAGCACATTATAGTGGGAATCCTGAACACATAGTGGGGATCCTGAACACATTATAGTGGGGATCCTGAACACATTATAGTGGGGATCCTGAACACATAGTGGGGATCCTGAACACATTATAGTGGGGATCCTGAACACATTATGGTGGGGATCCTGAACAAATAGTGGGGATCCTGAGCACATTACCAGGAGTTTACCTGGAGAGAGTTCCGGGGGTCAACGCCCCCGCGGCCCGGTCTGTGACCAGGCCTCCTTAGGTCAGTGTCCCAGGATGCGACCCACACCAGTCGACTAACACCCAGGTACCCATTTTACTGATGGGGAACATAGACAACAGGTGGAAAGAAACACGTCCAATGTTTCTACTCTGGATGGGAATCGAACCCAGGCCCTCACCGTGTGAAGCGAGAGCGTTAACCACCAGGCCACCACACATAGTGGGGATCCTGAACACATTATAGTGGGGATCCTGAACACATTATAGTGGGGATCCTGAACACATAGTGGGGATCCTGAACACATTATAGTGGGAATCCTGAACACATAGTGGGGATCCTGAACACATAGTGGGGATCCTGAGCACATTATAGTGGGGATCCTGAACACATAGTGGGGATCCTGAACACATTATAGTGGGAATCCTGAACACATAGTGGGGATCCTGAACACATAGTGGGGATCCTGAACACATAGTGGGGATCCTGAACACATTAGAGTGGGGATCCTGAGCACATTATAGTGGGGATCCTGAGCACATTATAGTGGGGATCCTGAACACATTATAGTGGGGATCCTGAACACATTATAGTGGGGATCCTGAACACATTATAGTGGGGATCCTGAACAATTATAGTGGGGATCCTGAACAGTTATAGTGGGGATCCTGAGCACATTATAGTGGGGATCCTGAACACTTTATAGTGGGGATCCTGAGCACATTATAGTGGGGATCCTGAACAATTATAGTGGGGATCCTGAGCACATTATAGTGGGGATCCTGAACACATAATAGTGGGGATCCTGAACAGTTATAGTGGGGATCCTGAGCACATTATAGTGGGGATCCTGAACACATTATAGTGGGGATCCTGAACACATTATAGTGGGGATCCTGAACACATTATAGTGGGGATCCTGAACACATAGTGGGGATCCTGAACACATTATAGTGGGGATCCTGAACACATTATAGTGGGGATCCTGAACAAATAGTGGGGATCCTGAGCACATTACCAGGAGTTTACCTGGAGAGAGTTCCGGGGGTCAACGCCCCCGCGGCCCGGTCTGTGACCAGGCCTCCTTAGGTCAGTGTCCCAGGATGCGACCCACACCAGTCGACTAACACCCAGGTACCCATTTTACTGATGGGGAACATAGACAACAGGTGGAAAGAAACACGTCCAATGTTTCTACTCTGGCTGGGAATCGAACCCAGGCCCTCACCGTGTGAAGCGAGAGCGTTAACCACCAGGCCACCACACATAGTGGGGATCCTGAACACATTATAGTGGGGATCCTGAACACATTATAGTGGGGATCCTGAACACATAGTGGGGATCCTGAACACATTATAGTGGGAATCCTGAACGCATAGTGGGGATCCTGAACACATAGTGGGGATCCTGAGCACATTATAGTGGGGATCCTGAACACATAGTGGGGATCCTGAACACATTATAGTGGGAATCCTGAACACATAGTGGGGATCCTGAACACATAGTGGGGATCCTGAACACATAGTGGGGATCCTGAGCACATTATAGTGGGGATCCTGAGCACATTATAGTGGGGATCCTGAACACATTATAGTGGGGATCCTGAGCACATTATAGTGGGGATCCTGAACACATTATAGTGGGGATCCTGAACACATTATAGTGGGGATCCTGAACACATTATAGTGGGGATCCTGAACAATTATAGTGGGGATCCTGAACAATTATAGTGGGGATCCTGAACACATTATAGTGGGGATCCTGAACACTTTATAGTGGGGATCCTGAGCACATTATAGTGGGGATCCTGAACAATTATAGTGGGGATCCTGAGCACATTATAGTGGGGATCCTGAACACATTATAGTGGGGATCCTGAACAATTATAGTGGGGATCCTGAACACATTATAGTGGGGATCCTGAACACATTATAGTGGGGATCCTGAACACATTATAGTGGGGATCCTGAACACATTATAGTGGGGATCCTGAGCACATTATAGTGGGGATCCTGAACACATTATAGTGGGGATCCTGAACACATTATAGTGGGGATCCTGAACACATTATAGTGGGGATCCTGAACAATTATAGTGGGGATCCTGAACAGTTATAGTGGGGATCCTGAGCACATTATAGTGGGGATCCTGAACACTTTATAGTGGGGATCCTGAGCACATTATAGTGGGGATCCTGAACAATTATAGTGGGGATCCTGAGCACATTATAGTGGGGATCCTGAACACATTATAGTGGGGATCCTGAACAGTTATAGTGGGGATCCTGAGCACATTATAGTGGGGATCCTGAGCACATTATAGTGGGGATCCTGAACACATTATAGTGGGGATCCTGAACACATTATAGTGGGGATCCTGAGCACATTATAGTGGGGATCCTGAACACATTATAGTGGGGATCCTGAACACATTATAGTGGGGATCCTGAACACATTATAGTGGGGATCCTGAACACATTATAGTGGGGATCCTGAACACATTATAGTGGGGATCCTGAACACATTATAGTGGGGATCCTGAACCCATTATAGTGGGGATCCTGAGCACATTATAGTGGGGATCCTGAACACATTATAGTGGGAATCCTGAACACATAGTGGGGATCCTGAACACATAGTGGGGATCCTGAACACATAGTGGGGATCCTGAGCACATTATAGTGGGGATCCTGAGCACATTATAGTGGGGATCCTGAGCACATTATAGTGGGGATCCTGAACACATTATAGTGGGGATCCTGAACACATTATAGTGGGGATCCTGAACACATTATAGTGGGGATCCTGAACAATTATAGTGGGGATCCTGAACAGTTATAGTGGGGATCCTGAGCACATTATAGTGGGGATCCTGAACACTTTATAGTGGGGATCCTGAGCACATTATAGTGGGGATCCTGAACAATTATAGTGGGGATCCTGAGCACATTATAGTGGGGATGCTGAACACATTATAGTGGGGATCCTGAACAGTTATAGTGGGGATCCTGAGCACATTATAGTGGGGATCCTGAGCACATTATAGTGGGGATCCTGAACACATTATAGTGGGGATCCTGAACACATTATAGTGGGGATCCTGAGCACATTATAGTGGGGATCCTGAACACATTATAGTGGGGATCCTGAACACATTATAGTGGGGATCCTGAACACATTATAGTGGGGATCCTGAACACATTATAGTGGGGATCCTGAACACATTATAGTGGGGATCCTGAACACATTATAGTGGGGATCCTGAACACATTCGTCGAAGTCATTGCCAGATTTTTTTCCCTTTTTTCTTTTTCGAGTTTCCTCCAAATTTTCGTTTTTAGTTTTGCTCATAACACGAGGCCTCATCCGACCAGCCTCAAATTTTCAACGCTAAAGAATCGTAACGAGGCAAAAATTCTAGGAAGAATTTGGGTATTCAGCTTCTCCATGAGTAAAGGATTCATTCCCAGTATCCTGGAATGACTGATAACTTCCCAAACTTTCTGAAGAACAACTTCAAACGTTCAATAAAAGCGCCTCTTAATTCGAATTCTTTCATTTTTTTTTTTTTTGTAAAATTCCTGTAAACCAGGTTAAATATATCTGAATCTACTTCGTCTGAACGACGTCATTATTTAATGGCTGATATACCTCATGGCCAGGATAATGCCCATTAAGTTTAGTTTCTGTGTGGGCAAATTTGTCAATGAACTATTTGTTTTAATATAAAATTTGGAGTTATAGGAATCTGTGCAGTAACTAGAGAATATCTCTTCTTATCGGCTTCAAACTTTAAACATGGTGTGTTTTCCAGAAAACAAGATTCACTTTGTTAATGGGCTCCATATGTCCCAGTTTTCCGGTTCTGTTAAATAGTGATAATGATTTCTACTTAATAAATATTAATGCTGATGTATTCCATAAGAAAGATGACACTATATAAACTGAGATTGTTAAGGCGCAAACCTGAAATTCTAATGAAATTGTTAAAATAACTTGGAATCAGTGGATTCAGAGTAATTACTGGAGAATGACTTTCACAATAGCTTCAAGCTTTTAATGTAGATATACTTATTAATTACAAAAGGGTTTGTCTTTCACATATAGTTAAGTCAATTTTAAATTTCCAGTTTGATTAAATAAACCGGTTTCTGTGTAATAAATAAATAATACCATCTCTGTTTGGCTTCAGATAATTAAAAGTTCCTGTATCTGGTGTATTGTAATTTGGGAAATTTGGGAATTAATCTTATGAGGTATAGGAGCTAATTTACTATACAGAAGAAACCACGAAAACTGAAACATTTATTTTCTTTAGTTAGTGAAACTCTCATTCGATTTGTTATCGGACTGTGTTCGTATCCGATAACTATCCCAAGATTCCTGTAGTTAAGACAAACCATTATTGAAGTTTTAAGAGGCACGTAAGTACCTTCGTCTTCTAATAACATGTTCGTTCTTCCACTATAGTCTACCTTGTCTATAATTACTATTGCATTTGCTTTGTATGTTCCGTAAGGTGAAATCTTGGATCTCTGTTTAATTCATATATATATATATATATATATATATATATATATATATATATATATATATATATATATATATATATATATATAAAATAACAACCACTGTGAAAGAATAGAGAAATTCCAAGCGCTTTCGTGACTACTCACATTATCAAGTAACAAGAAAAGTAATGCATCAAAGGAAGGCATATAAAGGGTCTAGCCGACACCTCACTACCACATCCCACAACAAAGCAACACCTGACGTGCGACTCTTAAGAAAAGGAACACTGCAGCATTTCCTCTGGCCCAACTAGACAGGTCCTTCACACAACCCACCAACAAACTATTCTACCCAAGAATTAAGAATTTTAAAATTTATTATTTGTCCAGTGTATTATTAAATTCTTCCCAAATTCTATTAATTATAAATGGATCTAATTTATATAAACCAAAGTAAATATTTATATTATTGTCAAAAATTTTTATGAAACAAGATTCAATTATATTCCTGTCGACCATGGACTTGCAAGTCCGTGGTCATGGGTTGTGTGAAGTACTTGTCTAGTTGGGCCAGCAGGCCTGCTGCAGTGTTCCCTTTCTTATGAGTCACGCGTCAGGTGTTGCTTTGTTGTGGGATGTGGTAGTGAGGCGTGGGCTAGACTCTTTACAGACTTCCTTTAATGCATTACTTTTATTGTTCCTTGATAATGTGAGTAGTCACGAAAGCGCTTGGAATTTCTCTATTCTTTCACAGTGGTTGTTTTGCATATTCTGAAATCACCTGTTTACTGTGATCTTATTGCATATATATATATATATATATATATATATATATATATATATATATATATATATATATATATATATATATATATATATATATATATATATATATATATGTCCTTCCTTGTAATAAAGTTAATATTGTCTCCACATGTGAAGGTACATCCTGGCCCTAGAGTGGTTTCTTTTTCTATTTTAAATGATGTAAATGCCCTTAGACTAGGCAGGCTGTTTACCCCCCAGGAACCAGGACTTTTATTTACGTTACGCAGTCAAAAGCGAAACAGCGAGGCGGACAGGGACAAACAGAGGAAGAAAGAAAGAAGTGAAGTAGTGATAGAGGTAATGCTGGTAATGGAAGTAGTAGTGTAAGTAGTGGTAATTATATGTGTGACGGGTTATGCGGCCCATAATGAGTGCCAACCATCCTAAAATTAGAGTACATCGTCACTGAAAGTATTGATACTAATCAAAAGAGGCATTTCTCAGTTAGTGTTTTGTAATTAAACGATTCAAGGTTTGAAGAATTGAGACACTTATGCACTTCAAGGTTTATTATCTATTTAAGAAACCTTGAAAATTTGAGTCCACAGATCCTAAACTTAGAGGGTATTCTCTTGTTATTAAGAACTTGAGTCTTTTACGTTAGACATACTTAAGTTATTTAACAGAAAGATGTACTACATCTTTGAAAAGGTAAATTGGCGCCTACACATTCTAATTAAAATAATTTTTTTAAAAGAGTGGACAGGTAAGCTAGTGGAAGGCTTCGGTCAGATGACCAGAAGTTCCAGTGGCGGGTCATCATATGACTACGATCCTCGATGGAAAAAACTTGTCCTGTTTCCTGAGAAATTTTACTTAAATTACACACACGTGCCTAGTGTGCTCTCCATTCTTAGCTACCAGACATTGTGATGATGACTTCCCTCGACTATGAGTAATAGTATCATCAGTTTAAGGCAGAGGAAGCTGGAAGAGAGAGCGAACAACTGAAAGAGGTGTGCTAGGATAATACCCGGAACCAAGTTGTTGAGAACAGCCTCGTCGATGAGCGGGCCAACGACTGGATGCTGGCTGGAATGAATAAGACTAAACTGAAACTAAGAAAAGTTCAGGAAACTACTGTTGAGACCAGCAATTCCTTTTCAGTGTTAACAGACGAGTATGAATCGACGACCATCCCAACGACGACCATCGAGAACGTCACGACAAATGCTGCCAGTGAAGGTAAGAACATTGTTATAGTTGGGGACACTCAGGTTAAATTTATGAATAGGTTTTTTGTCTTAGAGATAGTGTTATGGGGCTATAGGACCCAACATGTATTTATAAGTAACAGTTACTCTGGAATACCTAATTATATTGAATTGATGGCGACTCAGTTCTAAATGTCATAAGGGCAGATCACCCTTGTGACTGAGAGGCAACTGGGTCAAGCCTTTTTTCTCAATATAATAGGTTATACTATAGACACACAAGCACACTATTTAAATAAGTAGTTTATAAAGTTGTAATTCTTTTTGTAACAGTAAAATTAAGGTGTGGTAGAAGTGTGGTAACTGGAGAATTGTGCTTAGCAACAGTCTTTTGTTTTTGGTGGGTGTGGGAGGAGCTTAGCTAGGCTCCTCCCCCCCTCTCTCTCTCTCTCTCTCTCTCTTTTGTTGACATGGAGGTGGCAGGACCTCTGGGTCCTTTTTTCTATCTTTTTGGGGCATTATGTGTGCTCCAGGGGTGAGTTGTGGCCATCATACCCAGGGTGAATAAAGTGTGTCAAAACACTGGTTAGCCCAGAGTTAGTCAAGAAGAGAGAAGGACAAAGTTGATGAGATGCACCATGTGGGAGAACAGCTAAGGAGTGTGTAGATTTTTGTTTTGAATATGTGAGGCTGTAATTGTATATTCTGTACATATCTATTTAGAATACAGTCATATTTTTATAGTAGTAGTTTACATAACCTGTGAAGAGGGCTGGTGGAAGGATATCAGAGACACTGAGGATGATCAGCCATGATGTAAGTATTACCCCTAGACAGATATGGCCATTAAGTAAAAAGCTACCCCACACTAGAACATGTAGTGAGAACCTTACTATCAAAGTAATAAGACATATCAACATAACAGATAGGAAGAGGCAGAGGGTGTCTTCTTGAGGCTGTGATCAGTGGCGTGCCTAAGGTATGGCAGTTATGGCACGTGCCCTGAGTGCCACTTAAAGGGGTGGGGGGCTCTATTGAGCAATTTTTATTAAAGTCAGACAAGCCATCCTTGATCTGTCTTTGATAATCTTGGGCGAGAAGCACTAGGATGACTATATTTTTAAACCACTTACATAAATTTTTAGGTAAAAATACAGTGGTGGGAGTAACATGACCATACACCTCACAGTACCACTGCTCAGTATCAACTGCCAAACTTCGGAGGTAGTCTAGAATTTTGTGCAAAATCTGTGAAATTTAATGCTCTTATTAAAAGTATCATTTCCTTATTTCAGAGGAATGTGTAATAAGACCTTGAAACGTTTCTTCACGAAGAAGAAGGAAAGTGGAGCTGAAGGACGAAAAAGACGAAAGTTGGAGGTGGAGTAAGCCAAAAAGTTGCGTTAGTTCTTCATGCCCTTCTTTAAAAAACGCGAGACAATTTGTTCGGTACGTTCCATGGAGTCGCCTGCACCTGCCACAAGTTTGTTAGAATCTGAAGGTGGATCAAGTACGAATGCGTCACAAGCTGAGGAGGAAGTTAACTCAGATAAATCCGAGTATGACAAGATTAAAAGTGAGGCTGCCAGAGAGAACGTGGACATGACAGGAGAAGACGATGGTGGTGATGGTGATGTTGAGTATTGACGAGATTTTACCTGACGAGATTGAACTTCGACAACATCCAGTGAACTGGATGGTGTCGAAGAGCCTCGAACTGTCATACAAGAAGAAATTGAACAGCATGACACTGGACTTCTGAAATTCGACAAGAATATTGGAAAAGTAATTCTGCCTGGTGCAGTGAGAACAGAAATAATTAAGCTGGGTTCTAAGCATTTCCAGAACAGTGACGGCCTTTCCTACAAACAAATAACCACTCAATGAACAAAACTTGGTTCATGAGGAAATTGGGAAATGGTTGTGGTGAGGAAGTGACTCGCTCATGGCTGGTCTGCATTTTGTATCTGTTGTCTTCTCTATTCCTTGTCAGACCATCAATCCTCATTGGAGCAGGAAAGTGGATTCAACCAGTGGAAACCACCTGAAAGTATTAGTGTTCATGAAAATACTAAGAATCATCGGGAGTGTGCTTCACACAGTGAAAAAAAATGGAAAAAAAATTAGCTGAAACATAGGAGTTATTGACGCGGAACTTAACTCACGGATTGAGAAGGAAAAGTAGAAGTTGCGTGATATCTTGACGAGAATCCTTCACTGCATAAAATTCCCTGGGGCACAAGGAGTTACTTCACCTGGCCGATGACTCCAATATGGGGAATTTCTTTGGTTTACTGAAACTACTGACGATCTCTGACCCTGTCATGAAAGAACACGTCACTCATGTGGAAATTAATCCTGGATCCACGTCTTATCTTTCACTGGGTGTCCAGAACGAATTCATCCACATGATGGTATCTATTGCTCGCCAGAGTTTACTAAGAAGTATTCGTAAAGCCAAGTACTATGCTTACATGTTCGACTCGTCTTTTGATCAGGTACACCGAGAGCAGATGTCAGAAGTAGTGAGATACGTGGATGTTGATTTTGAGAGGTAAACAGTGCGTGTTAGAGAGTTCTTCCTTGTTTTTTTCCAGTTAAGCCAGAAGGATGGTGAGATCTTGGTTGGCATCTTGAAACAGCTAAAGAAGGATGAAATGGAGCTACATGATTGTCGGTCAGTGCTGTGACACAGCTGCTGTGATGGCTGGACACAGAAGAGGTGTTCATTAAAGAATAAGTGAGAAAAACAACCTGGCTGTGTTAGTGAATTACGACAATCACTCACTCAACTTGGTGGGTACATAAGCCGTCAAGCAGGACACAATGATGGTCACGTTTTTTGGAACCATCGAAGCTCTCTACCTGTTCTTCTTTCGTTCAACACAGTGCTTGTTGTTGTTAAGTAGGAGTCCGAAACCAGGTGGAGTGCAAGGACAGAAGCAGTGAAGCCCGTAAACAAGAACCTTGAGGGGATACTTAAAGTTCTTCAGGACATGATAGACAATGAAAATGAGACCAGCGAAACAAGAAGTGACGTGAGGCAGCTGTGCAACCGCATGCTGAGTTACGATTTTCTGATTTTGCTAGGATTTTGAAACAAAGTACTCATTCGCATTTACCGTATTCACAAGAGGTTGCAGGATCCTATCATGAACTTCCACGATGCCGCCCTGGTTCTGAAAGCCTCCGAGATTATTTTGATGATGAAGGAGAAGTGTTGGGCAGTGAATCACTAGAAGAAGGACTCTGTCTGTCAAGAATGAAATATTGAAGTTGAAAAGCTTCCGAGACGAAATAAACAAATGGCTGATGACAACTCGAGAGACACTGGGTTAACAAAGAGGAAATGGAAAGAGTCATGAAGGGAACACTTGACCGTCTTCACAGACAAATGGACGAAAGGTTCGCTCGTTTGCGCGACATTGACGCCAAGTTTGGGTTCCTTCTCGATGTCGAGAGACTGTGTTACGGCGCCGATAGTAACGACCTAAAGATGTGTAAAAAATTGGGCGAATTGTACAGCTCTGATGTTTAATGGACAACACCTATATGAAAAAATTTTAGACTGCAGAATGTTACTATCAAATCCAGCCAACATGAAAATATCAAGACTTGAAGAGTTTCTCGAATTTATTGTTCAGTATGGAGATGAAACCGTCTTTCCTAATCTTTACATTGTTATTCAGATAATGTTAACCATCGCAGTTTCCATCGCCAGCTGTGAGAGATCATTCAGCAAGTTAAACCTAATATTTTTGTATTTAAGAGCTTCCATAGGTCAAGGCACACTCTTCGATCTTCCTATGCTGAGTGTAGAAAGAGAAGAAACTGGAAAAACACTGATTCTGAGCATATCATAGACCAATTTGCAACACTGAAAGCAGGAAAGGTGCAGTAGTAATTTTCAAGTAGTACTATAATTTGTTAATTAAAAGATTGATGAGTTTGACTTGTATTTTTGAGCTGATTTTATGGTAAAGTTATCTGAAAGATGGGTGTCAGATGTCTGGACGGGGGTGCAATTTCAGTGCTTGCCATAGAGGATATTTTCCGTAGATACGCCCCTAGGCGGGATGCAGGGTATAGTTAGCTATCTGAACAACATCATGAGAGGTAATGGGAGCAATCCTATTATCTGTCTCAGTGCTGGAGACAACAATGTTGGAAGACATGGGAATGAGGACCTGATTAGCAGATATAGGTCAGCAACAGAGATAATTAGAAAGAGAGGGGTCCCTGTTATATGTGGCATTTTGCTGAGGAGAGTAGTTGGAAATGAATTGTCCTCCAGGGCAACTGGTGTTAATTGCTGGCTGGACAGACACTGTAAGGACACTGCAGTACCATTTATAGACAACCGGGAATTATTCTATGTTAGGCATGACATGTATGCCAGGGGTGGGGTTCACTTATCGAGAGCAGGTGTGGGAGCACTGGCCACTGCAGTGGAAGGAGCTGTAAGGGCCTTAAACTATAAATATTTAGTGGTATATGTTTTTGTGGAAATGAAGTGAAATACAGTACAATAGAATTGGGCAGTGTGAAATATCAGGGAAGCGATATTGTGAGATTTAGGGATACCAGTTATAGGCAGAATGAGGTAGAGTTATTGGTGAATAATAGAAAGCAAGTGGCACTAGGTGATAAGGACAGTGGAGAAGCAGGAATGAGCAGGAAGGGAAAAGTGAGGAAAGGTATTTTTAATAAATATTAAACATATAGTTGTAGCATTAGAAATAAAATGGACGAGTTGAGATTAGTTGCAAGTGTAAGTAACATTGACGTATTTACCATAACTGAGACGTAGTTTAATATGAAAGATTAGGACATGTCTACTGAGTGTCACTTTCATGTTCTTAAGTTGTTCCTCGTTGACTGAAGTAACGGGAAGGGATATCAGGTCGCACTGTATATCAGAGACCACTTAAATTCCTGCATAAAAGCGGGAATAAAGACTGAAAGAACACACACTGTCTGGGCAGAATTTTCGGAGGGACGTGAAAAAATAATTTTAGGTGTAATTTACCGTACCCTAAACTTGGATAGGGACCAAGGGAGACTACTTTGGGAATAAACTGTTAAGGCCACAGGCACGATATAGTAGTAATTCTAAGAGACTTAAGACATATGACTTGAATATCTTGACTTGGAATCTTGAGTCAAGCGACTCCATGGAGGTAGTTCAAGTTTGTTTTCTGGATTAATTTGTGACATCACCAAGGAGGGGCAATAACCTTCTTGACTGGAACTGGGTAACAAGGATTCCCTTGTTAATAATCTCGAGATTACAGTGGAACTTGGTATGAACAACCTCAAATCGATTACAGTCGACCTTCAACTAATGGCGGCATTAAGTAACGACAATTTCGTCTAACGGCGCTTTTTGCCGTAGAAAAAATGCCTTAACCAACGGCGAAAAACTTAACCAACGACGTTCGCCACTCCAAGACTCAGTGTGCCATTGTTTACAAGCTGTTGCGGTCGGTTTCCACGTGTTCCTCCCATGCATTTTGGATTATTTCACTGTTTCTAGTGCTTGTAACCGCTTAATAAGCCACCATGGGCCCCAAGAAAGCTTCTAGAGCTAGCCCTTTGGTAAAGGATGTGGAAAACACGATAGAATTCAAGAAAAGTTTGTAGAAAAATACGAATGGTAGAGGATGGTAGTGATGGTGGTAGAGGGTGGTAGTGATGGTGGTAGAGGGTGGTGGTAGAGGGTGGCAGTGATGGTGGTAGAGGGTGGTAGTGATGGTGGTAGAGGGTGGTAGTAATGGTGGTAGAGGATGGTAGTGATGGTGGTAGAGGATGGTAGCGATGGTGGTAGAGGGTGGTAGTGATGGTGGTAGAGGGTGGTAGTAATGGTGGTAGAGGGTGGTAGTGATGGTGGTAGGGGATGGTAGTGATGGTGGTAGAGGGTGATAGTGATGGTGGTAGAGGGTGATAGTGATGGTGGTAGAGGGTGGTAGTGATGGTGGTAGAGGATGGTAGTGATGGTGGTAGGGGGTGGTAGTGATGGTGGTAGAGGATAGTACTGGTTGTGATGGTGGTAGAGGGTGGTAGTGATGGTGGTAGAGGATGGTAGTAATGGTGGTAGAGGGTGGTAGTGATGGTGGTAGGGGATGGTAGTGATGGTGGTAGGGGATGGTAGTGATGGTGGTAGAGGGTGGTACTGGCTGTGATGGTCGTAGAGGGTGGTAGTGATGGTGGTAGAGGATGGTAGTGATGGTGGTAGGGGGTGGTAGTGATGGTGGTAGAGGATAGTACTGGTTGTGATGATGGTAGAGGGTGGTAGTGATGGTGGTAGAGGATGGTAGTGATGGTGGTAGAGGGTGGTAGTGATGGTGGTAGTGGGTGGTACTGGTTGTGATGACGGTAGAGGGTGGTAGTGATGGTGGTAGAGGGTGGTAGTGATGGTGGTAGAGGATGGTAGTGATGGTGGTAGAGGGTGGTAGTGATGGGGTAGAGGGTGGTAGAGGATGGTAGTGATGGTGGTAGAGGGTTGTAGTGATGGGGGTAGAGGGTGGTACTGGTTGTGATGGTGGTAGAGGGTGGTAGTGATGGTGGTAGAGGGTGGTACTGGTTGTGATGGTGGTAGAGGGTGGTAGTGATTGTGATGGTGGTAGAAGGTGGTAGTGATGGCGGTAGAGGGTGGTACTGGTTGTGATGGTGGTAGAGGGTGGTAGTGATTGTGATGGTGGTAGAGGGTGGTAGTGATGGTGGTAGAGGGTGGTACTGATTGTGATGGTGGTAGAGGATGGTAGTGATGGTGGTAGAGGGTGGTAGTGATGGTGGTAGAAGGTGGTACTGGTTGTGATGGTGGTAGAGGGTGGTAGTGATGGTGGTAGAGGGTGGTACTGGTTGTGATGGTGGTAGAGGGTGGTAGTGATTGTGATGGTGGTAGAGGGTGGTAGTGATTGTGATGGTAGTAGAGGGTTGTAGTGATGGTGGTAGAGGGTGGTACTGTTTGTGCTGGTGGTAGAGGATGGTCCAGAGATTCTCAAGCTGGTCCTAGTGGCATTAAAAAACCAAGAAGGGAGGTAACCCCACCAAAGGACTTGGTACCTGATGTCTTTATGGAAGGGGATTCTCCTTCCAAGCAATAGACAACCCTGAATTTCCCCTGCTGCTGGCACATCACTCATCAACAACTCCACAATAAAGGTAAGTGACATTTAATTATCGTTTATTTTGCATGTCCCATTCCATTCCATATAAGGAAATGTATATTTCATGTAAAAAAAAAAAATCAGACTTTGGGGTGTCAGGAACGGATTAATTCTATTTCCATTATTTCGTATTGGGAAAATTAACTCGACCAACGGCAATTTCGGCCAACGGCAAGCCCTCTGGAACGGATTAATGCCGTTGGGTGAGGGTCCACTGTACCTTTATTATTGAATGGAAGTGTGATAGTAGGTATGGAAAATTTTCTAGGGGTGATTACCTTTATGTACCTCAACATTACATGCTTACAAGTAAACTCATTGGGAGACAACCATATTGTTTACCGTAGTCACCCCGTGTAGACATGTGAGAAAACTTAACCACCCCTGGTCACGGCAAGTGGTTCCTTCGACCTCACAATCTTATCCATATCTATCCGAGACCAGTATGGATTGGATAGCACCCACAAGTACGGTGCTACTAATTAATTGTGGACTGTATAGATTATATTAGGGTAGCTGAATGAAGGGGGGGGGGTAGGTTACACATGGATATATCCATCAAGGAAAAACACTTGTACATAATCTCTCCACTTACCAGATATTCTCTGGTGGTCATTTGATGTAGCTGGATCACTCATAACCTATCCAATTACAACATACCTAGATTGAGACACTTATGCAGCATATGGGAATCTTTATTCCCATATGCTGCATAAGTGTCTCAATCTTCAACTTGTCGGTTTTTCAAACCATTCATTACAACATACCTAACTGGCCAGTATCAGTCTGCTATAACTAGAAGGGTTACTTAACTGTGGGTGATTGATACTCCTTATTTCCTCCATTCCCCATCTCATTTCGATGTCCTGCTACACCGACACGGTTCTTATTCCAGCAGGACGAGGTATCCGTCGGTTTTTCTCGGTTTAGAAGTCGTGCTTCCATAAAGCTTCACTATCCTCGGTACGAGAATCACGCATTCACTCGGAGCAGGGCGATCTATTTCACATCCCGCATTCTCTTAACTCAATGTTATTATCACTGATTACATTACCATTCACAAGACGATTTAACGTCTCATAATTATTATACACATTAGAGGTCACTCCATTAAGATCTGAGGCCGATGAGCGAGGATTAACACACGGGTATTTCCCCTGGACACACACCATGGCCGCGCACCAGTCACACCCCGGTCGAACCATTATTCACTAATTTTACCACCTTTTTACGGTGGTCCCGTAAATCACGTTCCCTCACTCTTCACCAGGAACAGTTACGACACTTCCTATTATGAAATGAGGCCTATATTAATCCTTAGGCCACCGTGAATGCCAATTTCCTGGTTCCATGCTTTCCCAGCCTCCTCACCACATTCAAAACACTCCCGCCTCCCCCATGGCCCGAGTCGACCTATACCCCCGCACATCCACGCATGCGCAAAGGGAACTCTTGGTTCTATCCTATTGTCAAATACATTTTTGACTCATATCAACACATTAAACACCTATTAGGCGCTATAGCTTCGGAAAATCAAAAATTTTCCACACTGCGGCCGGGCGGAGGTCGTTGCTAGACGACTTACATAATGTGGAGTACAATTTTCCCATCTTCACTGGCCACCTGGCTTGGGAACTCCAACATTGGTATTTACATAATCACCCATTAATTCTTTCCACCTGTTAACTCCTCAGGTAGGGCTCCATCCAAAGCACACTCAAGCCTCCATGCTTCTGGTATTAACAATTTCCCTCTTATTGTAAGGTATGACACTAAGTCTATGCTCTCGGGACTAATTTGTTGAGCATACTGGAATTATGAGACTTTAACAATGACAAGTCTCTCTCAGTATCCCAGCACATTACTGCATATAGGCACCAACTCCATGGTCATCCATATTTATTGATCCCTCAAAATGGACTAATTAGTGTTCCATTCTCTCAGGGGCATAAGCCTATGCTCCCTGGATTAATTTATTGGGCATACTGGAATTATGAGACTTTAACAATAACAAGTCTCTCTCAGTATCCCAAGTCAGTCCCAGCATTATTTCATTAACCCCTTCACATATCCTCATTAGTTCCTCTTCAGTTGACGTCACACCCGGAAATTGTCCACATAAGATTATTTACCCAATTACTTCGGTCAGTGGACCACCTGTGGACTTAAGGTGTGCATTTATCGTCGCCTGAAGTAAGAACAATTTATTATTTAACTGTTTATTAATTATATCATTATAAGCAGTCAACAATTTTGGTGTCTTGCTCAGTTCGCAGAGCTGAGCCCGTTAACTGTCCATACGCCATCCTATAATTAGTAGATAATTCTGGACGGTTGAGCTTCCACGGAAGTCGCACCCAGTAATGTCCAGATTCAAATTTAACATCCTTCAGGTATTGTTCCTGAGTAAAGGAATCATTTGGACTTTCCTCATTTATATTAATCCCTATGCTGTCCAGCTCCCACAAATTAGACTGGTTCAACATCAGAAGAATACTTGTACTGGGTTGACCTTTTATGAGCAAGACACCGTGACTGTATTCACTACTTCTAGTCATTATTACTAGGCGGTAGTCTGCCATATATTACATGGCCTGTACCAGTGTTGAGGAGAGTGACGACGCATGCTTTTGGATTTATGCCCTTTATCTTGATTTATTACATCCAACACCGGCAAGGCTACCTCAGCTAGGCCATCATTATTGCCATTAGCTGCAACCTTTACATCAGTCACTGTAGTGTCAGGGTTATTAACATTATCATTATTGTCACCATTATTATAAGAATCACATACAACCCTGCACATAACTGTATGGTGCCTTCCCTTGTTGCATTGATAGCAACTGTTCAATTTGGTATGACAATCCTTTACATTATGATTGTGTAGACATCTGATAAATCTGTCAAGTTCTTTCATTCTTTCCACTTTAATATCCCATGAATTATAGGCATTACAATTTTTAGTGAAATGAGTACCCTGGCAGAAGAGGCAGTCTCTCTTTTCCTTGCCTGACCTCTTATTAACTGGGTTACACTTACTGAGGTACTTATTCCTCTTACCTTGATGTGACTAACCACTATTACTGATTCCTGACTTGATATGTGCCTATTTAACTCTTAACTATGATTATTACCGCTGGGATTATTTTTCCCTTTTGCGACTTGACAGATACTTCAGAGTCATTATGTGTTATATCCTTAGAACTGTTTGGCTGACTGGTCTGCAATTGAACAATTAATTCCTGCCGACCTAGTCTGATTTCCTCCAGACCGTACTCTGGAGGTTTTGGCAAACCCACCCTTTGCATTAATAGGTTGACCAACTGTCTGGCTTACACCCTTTAATTTATTCAAAGCCTTACTTTTACAAGACAGTTTTTCTTCCAATTCGTAATGTTGATTAATTAAAACATTCATTTCCATTCCATCTGCACAATTCTCCAGCAGATCTCTTTCACAGTCTTTAAACCACAATTTGTGCCAATCAAATCTATTCTCTAAAACATCTAAATATAACTTTAATTCATTAAGGTTCACGGTTCTTTGATTCACTAAATCAAATGCCTTCGTCACATGGCTTTTAATAACCTGTAATGATGCTTTCATTACTCTAAAATTCACGGACTTGTCAGCCACATTAACTCCATTAGATCCAGTCATGGTTAGAGAATTATTAATCACTGATTATACAACTTAAGTAGGCGCCTTATAAGAGTAATTCTTGCACTTTACTCTTGTATAAATCCTAGCCACCCATGTGCTAGCAATTTATTGGGCTAATTATCATCCATCACACGATCGATTAAACTTGT
Organism: Cherax quadricarinatus; assembly: GCF_038502225.1. Taxonomy (NCBI): domain Eukaryota; kingdom Metazoa; phylum Arthropoda; class Malacostraca; order Decapoda; family Parastacidae; genus Cherax; species Cherax quadricarinatus. Next base: position 939,181 of record NC_091348.1, read on the forward strand.
GCACCCTACACCCACTTCCTTCAATCAGTCACTTAATTATTAAGTAATTAATTCAATTAATTTTTTCACTGATTGCATCCGGTTCAGGAAGGACCAGCGGGCAGATATTGAAAATTTTCTAGGGGTGATTACCTTTATGTACCTCAACATTACATGCTTACAAGTAAACTCATTGGGAGACAACCATATTGTTTACCGTAGTCACCCCGTGTAGACATGTGAGAAAACTTAACCACCCCTGGTCACGGCAAGTGGTTCCTTCGACCTCACAATCTTATCCATATCTATCCGAGACCAGTATGGATTGGATAGCACCCACAAGTACGGTGCTACTAATTAATTGTGGACTGTATAGATTATATTAGGGTAGCTGAATGAAGGGGGGGGGTAGGTTACACATGGATATATCCATCAAGGAAAAACACTTGTACATAATCTCTCCACTTACCAGATATTCTCTGGTGGTCATTTGATGTAGCTGGATCACTCATAACCTATCCAATTACAACATACCTAACTGGCCAGTATCAGTCTGCTATAACTAGAAGGGTTACTTAACTGTGGGTGATTGATACTCCTTATTTCCTCCATTCCCCATCTCATTTCGATGTCCTGCTACACCGACACGGTTCTTATTCCAGCAGGACGAGGTATCCGTCGGTTTGTCCCGGTTTAGAAGTCGTGCTTCCATAAAGCTTCACTATCCTCGGTACGAGAATCACGCATTCACTCAGAGCAGGGCGATCTATTTCACATCCCGCATTCTCTTAACTCAATGTTATTATCACTGATTACATTACCATTCACAAGACGATTTAACGTCTCATAATTATTATACACATTAGAGGTCACTCCATTAAGATCTGAGGCCGATGAGCGAGGATTAACACACGGGTATTTCCCCTGGACACACACCATGGCCGCGCACCAGTCACACCCCGGTCGAACCATTATTCACTAATTTTACCACCTTTTTACGGTGGTCCCGTAAATCATGTTCCCTCACTCTTCACCAGGAACAGTTACGACACTTCCTATTATGAAATGAGGCCTATATTAATCCTTAGGCCACCGTGAATGCCAATTTCCTGGTTCCATGCTTTCCCAGCCTCCTCACCACATTCAAAACACTCCTGCCTCCCCCATGGCCCGAGTCGACCTATACCCCCGCACATCCGCGCATGTGCAAAGGGAACTCTTGGTTCTATCCTATTGTCAAATACATTTTTGACTCATATCGACACATTAAACACCTATTAGGCGCTATAGCTTCGGAAAATCAAAAAATTTCCACAGTAGGGATAATTCAGTAACTGTCCCAGATTTCTGCTTAGATTACAATGGGCTTAGAAAACACCCATCATCTGTGGACTGGGGTATAGAAGAAAACTATCAACATGACGGTTTTCTAAACACTATACAGGCTGGACAAAGAACATTTATTCCATTTAGGGAAATGAGATTGAATATAAATGATCAGAAGTAGATGAACAATAGGCAGAAGAAAGGAATTTATAGGCGTATCAAAGGAAGTGAGGGTCATTTCATTGATCAGTAGACTTACTTTACGAGGTAGGTTAAAAATTGGATAAGGAAAGCTAAATGAGACGATGAAATTAAAGTGGCTAAGGATTCTAAAACAAACCCGAAAGGTTTTTCCAGGTATATAGAACAAAGGTTAGAGAGAAGTTAGGGCCTCTTAAAACTAACCCTGGATACCTTACTGACAAAGAGAATGAAATGTGCTCGATTTTTAATAATTATTTCCTCTCGGTTTTCACACAAGAAGACACTAATGATATCCCAAGAATTAATTTTTATAATGGGCCAGAAGAAAGTAAATCATGTAATGTCACATTCACTAAGGATATGATAATCAACCAGGATGATCGATTAAAGCAAAACAAATCCCCGGGCCCTTACGAGCTTTCTTCAAGGGATCTTCAGGAGTGCAGAATGGAACTTTGTGAACCACTAACTAACCTTTTTAATATATATCTTCAAGCAGATATAGTGTATGAGTTGTGGAAGGCGGGTAATATAATTCCTATTTTTAAAGCAGGGGATAAGTCGTTACCGTTAAATTACCGCGCAATAAGCCTGACCTCAATTGTAGGCAAATTACTAGAGTCAGTTATAGCTGATATTATAAGAAGCCATTTTGATAAACAATTTTATGTATGATACTGAACACTAATTCACGAGGGGCCGTTCCTGATTGATTAATTTACTGACATTTTTTTTTCAGTAAAACATTTGAGGCTGTTGATCATGATAAAGAAATAAGACAGTATTTATTTGGATTTTAAGTAAAGTTTTCGGTAGAATACCACATAGACAGTTAAAGAAAGTGACAGCCTATTGTAATGAGGGAAAAGTCCTGTCATGGATACAGTCATGGCTCACCAACAGGAAGCAGAGAGTCTGCATAAATGGAGTGGAATCTGAATGGAGATCACAAATGGCACTCCACAAAGGTCAATTTTGGGCTCATTGTTGTCCATAATATATTTTGATCTTGCCTTGGAAATAAAACAAGTGATATGAGCAAATTTACTGACGATACAAAAATAGGCAGGATAATTGATTCAGAGGAAGATGCCACCACCGTACTTCAAGAGGATTTAGACAAGCTCATGTTGTCAGCCATATACAATAACTGAACTTTATTGTATATTTCTGTATTTCATTTCTCACTCTTTTACTAATTCTGATAGATAAAAATACCTTCAGACACACTTTGTACTTGTCATCATCAGAGACACTTCAGACCCGACCCTACGTCCTCAGCTCGAGATGTTTATCGCTCTCAGGATAATTTTAGACTATAATGTACAGACAGTTTTGCTTCCCTCCCGTCATCACAAGGTCAGTGTTTGTCGTCAGTGCATTAACATGCTTGAAGTGTGTCTTCTCATCATTGATTACTTAAAAATGACCTAAAATTACTTAAAATTGTCCTGATAGATTGGTTATGCAACAATTGACGTTAACTTGGAAATGGTATAAAATACCGACTTGATAAAGCCAACGGTGTGGGCGGAACGTTATGTATTTTTATTTCTAACGTTAACTTATTTGCTCTGTTATACTTATATACATGAAACTGAACTGCTCTATGAAACGCCATTTACATATTCAAATATATTTATTAGTTTATGAGTTATGAATTATAAACTTTGAATATTTTTTCCTCAGTTAACTAAAGTTAACATTAATGCTCTTTTAGGTGCCAGAGCCTCGTGTATACAGGAGGATGATCGCCCAGCCCAGTGAAACTCTTACCAAGACGATATAGTTACATGTAATAAGAACACAGTTTCTGTATATGAAAAGAATACAACTTCAATGTTTTTTCTAAGCTACTGCAGAAGCTCCTCTTAGGAAAGAAAGTTTCCCAAGAGTTCCTAACTAGTCTTGAATGAGAGGGAAAGAAAGTTTCCCAAGAGTTCCTGATTAGTCTTGAATGAGAGGGAAAGGAAGGTTCCCAAGAGTTCCTAACTAGTCTTGAATGAGAAGCAAAAAAAGTTTTCCAAGAGTTCCTAACTAGTCTTGAATGAGAGGGAAAGAAGTACTAATTCCTAGGAACATTTACACTGAGTGAGATGCATTCTTTACATACGCGTCACAGAATGAGTGTCCACAGAAAACTAAACACACGTATGCTGTAGACAGTGTCCCAACAGACTACTGAGTTGAACCAAACTACGGTGGTGAAAGACGTCATCGTGAAGCAGAAGCCTTCCCTACATCCTGCTAGATGACTCTTAACAACCTCCCTCTTCCACCTCACTGTGTGGAGGAGGAACAACTGACGTCACCCAGAGGAGACAAACATTATTGGAAAGCAGTAATGACGTCTGTTGACGTCACAAAAATTAAGCCAATAAGCATCCAAAGCGGCTAGAGATACCGAAGCTTGCAATACGCGCATAGAAACAAGGCAACCACGTGATAAGACACAGCATGGGAAGGGGAAACACCATGTTCCTGAGAATCTAGAAGATTCAGAAGCTTATCTAACCTCACTCTCCGAACTTTAGTAACTATATATTACTAGAAGTGTTAACTGTCGCTAACACACAATTTATTTTTGTTTATCCCTGTGTCTGGAACAGTTCAGCTTCAAATACTACAGTCATGAAGTAAATAATTATAGAATTTATAAACAATTTATATAAAACACTAATTTTGACTTTATTTCATATCCTTAATTAAGGACTAAACAAGACACCAGGTGTCTGTTATTCTAAGAAATGTTTGGAGAAACCTATTGACTAGACCATACATTGGTAGCTCGCACTAATATATATATATATATATATATATATATATATATATATATATATATATATATATATATATGTATATATACCGCTTAAGCTGTGCTCCGTGTCCATGCAATTATTTAAGTAAGGTTTATCGGGTAACACGATATCAAGACTTCCTTTAATACCGTTACACGTACAATATTCTGACCATTTGGCTTGTCATATTTGGACAGAGCTTCGCCTCATGTATGCCTCTGTGGTTTACATGTGAGAATACTGCTAACTTTACTCTTCTGTTTATGAATATACCACGTAGTAAGCAATTTATAAGCAATTTGCTTTTAATACAATTCTAATTTAAAGAAGCATAACATTACTGACTGGAGCTGATGATCAGCTGCTCAGTACGATGAAATGTGTCAAGCAAAACATATCACTGGGAAAAATTTCAAGATTAGCACATTTCAAGACGTTGTCTTCTTTGCTTCTTAAGTTGCTTCAACATCTAGATCATTAGCATCACAGGCCTATCATACAGGACGTCAAAACTGAGCTTTAAATATGGTTAAACGTTTGCAGAAGAACATAAGAAGAACATAAGAACGAAGGAACACTGCAGAAGGCCTACTGGCCCATGCGAGGCAGGTCCAAGTCTCCTACCGGCTTAAGCCAATGCACCCAACCTAGTCAGGTCAGGTCACATTGACTTAAGGGAGGAACACGGCAACCGACCTGGTAGCACAAGCTATCAGGTCTAACTCACACCCACCCACATCCACTCATGTATTTATCCAACCTATTTTTAAAGCTACCCAACGTTCTGGCCTCTATAACGGTACTTGGGAGTTTGTTCCACTCATCCACAACTCTATTACCAAACCAGTACTTTCCTATATCCTTCCTGAATCTGAATTTTTCCAACTTAAAACCATTGCTGCGAGTCCTGTCTAGGCTAGATATTTTCAGCACACTATTTACATCCCCTTTATTTATTCCTGTCTTCCATTTATACACCTCAATCATATCCCCCCTAATTCTACGTCTTTCTAGAGAGTGCAGATTCAGGGCCCTTAGTCTATCCTCATAGGGAAGGTTTCTGATACATGGGATCAACTTTGTCATCCTCCTTTGTACATTTTCCAGAGAATTTATATCCATTCTGTAATAAGGTGACCAGAACTGTGCAGCATAATCTAAATGAGGCCTAACCAAGGATGTATACGGTGGAAGTGGACTCGGTTCCTACAGCTGTTTACAACCGTTATCAATACTGAAGAAAACCCAAAACAGAAGAAACAAAAAATTCGCTTTTCGCAACTAGGTGAAAAAAAACTAACCCAATCAACCCAATCTTCCACACTCGACTGAGTTGAAGGAAATCCACCACCAAGTCCAAGGAAAGTCATCCGTAGAGATCTTGTCCCATGGAACGCTGTCATTTCTTGACTGAGTCTAGGCTGTGAGAATTTATGGCAGTGCAGTGTGTATGGATATATTAAACCTTCACGTAAATGTATAGACATAAAAAGGAGCCACAACCTAGACATTATATTACATTAGATCATTTAGTGACGTCCAAACTACCCATATTGGAAAGTGAGATATTTGATATTTGAAGGTCTGACAAAGACCCATTGTGACTTTAATCTTGTTTTCTGTACTTATTGCTCAGAGGACGAGCAATAAACTGCCGCTTTGGCGGCATAAAGTAGCCTTAGTTACATGTTTGTTTGATTAATTGGAATGAAAGCCAATCAACCTCACAGGGGTCATTAAGGCTGCACATAACTTAAGGGCCATGATAACTAATAGAGTGATTAAAGGAAACTCTCAGCGTATAGTATATTTTACATATTGTTACATTTATAAAACACACTATAACAGAGAAGGAACCTCCAGCTAGACAATGTTTCACTTGGGAACAAACTTGACCTTCATCTACAGTTGCCTTAATTAAAGTCTCCATTTTGCCAGTATCTTTGTATCAGCTAGTCGGTTTTACATCCTTATTCAGCGCTGTTGTAAATAAACTTTAATATATCAGTGCTTCAGAATATTTATATAAGCAATAAATTTGTATATACTGTCATTATCATTATTATTATTATTGCTGTCATCATGATCATCATTAAATATATTTGCAATACAATGCTGTACTTCAAATAAAACTGTTTTCTAGCGACTCACGAGGGGCAGACACAGCATCACTGGCACGTACATGACCTCCAGTATGATGGAAGCTCACCAAGTGATGTCTCACTCATGTTCTATCTTTAGAATGTTTCGCTTCCGTAATTAATTAATTAAGAAAATAAAAATATATATTTCATGATGACAATGCGCTCTTGGGGTGCCAGGTGTAAATGATAATGGGAGCCGTTTGATTGAACTTTGTATAGAAAGGGATTTAGTTATAGGTAATACATATTTTAAGAAAAAGAGGATAGATAAGTATACAAGATATGATGTAGGGCGAAATGACAGTAGTTTGTTGGATTATGTATTGGTAGATAAAAGACTGTTGAGTAGACTTCACGATGTACATGTTTATAGAGGGGCCACAGATGTATCAGATAACTTTCTAGTTGTAGCTACACTGAGAGTAAAAGGTAGATGGGATACAAGAATAGAAGCATCAGGGAAGAGAGAGGTGAAGGTTTATAAACTAAAAGAGGAGGCAGTTAGGGTAAGATATAAACAGCTAATGAGAGCATAGGCAATGGGGTCGAAGAGGTATGGGGTAGGTTTAAAAATGTAGTGTTAGAGTGTTCAGCAGAAGTTTGTGGTTACAAGAAAGTGGGTGTGGGAGGGAAGAGGAACGATTGGTGGAATGATGATGTAAAGAGACTAGTAAGGGAGAAAAAGTTAGCATATGAGAAGTTTTTACAAAGTAGAAGTGATGCAAGGAGGGAAGAGTATATGGAGAAAAAGAGAGAGGTTAAGAGAGTGGTGAAGCAATGTAAAAAGAGAGCAAATGAGAGAGTGGGTGAGATGTTATCAACAAATTTTGTTGAAAATAAGAAAAAGTTTTGGAGTGAGATTAACAAGTTAAGGAAGCCTAGAGAACAAATGGATTTGTCAGTTAAAAATAGGAGAGGAGAGTTATTAAATGGAGAGTTAGAGGTATTGCGAAGATGGAGGGAATATTTTGAGGAATTGTTAAATGTTGATGAAGATAGGGAAGCTGTGATTTCGTGTATAGGGCAAGGAGGAATAACATCTTGTAGGAGTGAGGAAGAGCCAGTTGTGAGTGTGGGGAAGTTCGTGAGGCAGTAGGTAAAATGAAAGGGGGTAAGGCAGCCGGGATTGATGGGATAAAGATAGAAATGTTAAAAGCAGGTGGGGATATAGTTTTGGAGTGGTTGGTGCAATTATTTAATAAATGTATGGAAGAAGGTAAGGTACCTAGGGATTGGCAGAGAGCATGCATAGTTCCTTTGTATAAAGGCAAAGGGGACAAAAGAGAGTGGAAAAATTATAGGGGGATAAGTTTGTTGAGTATACCTGGTAAAATGTATGGTAGAGTTATTATTGAAAGAATTAAGAGTAAGACGGAGAATAGGATAGCAGATGAACAAGGAGGCTTTAGGAAAGGTAGGGGGTGTGTGGACCAGGTGTTTACAGTGAAACACATAAGTGAACAGTATTTAGATAAGGCTAAAGAGGTCTTTGTGGCATTTATGGATTTGGAAAAGGCGTATGACAGGGTGGATAGGGGGGGCAATGTGGCAGATGTTGCAGGTGTATGGTGTAGGAGGTAGGTTACTGAAAGCAGTGAAGAGTTTTTACGAGGATAGTGAGGCTCAAGTTAGAGTATGTAGGAAAGAGGGAAATTATTTCCCAGTAAAAGTAGGCCTTAGACAAGGATGTGTGATGTCACCGTGGTTGTTTAATATATTTATAGATGGGGTTGTAAGAGAAGTAAATGCGAGGGTCTTGGCAAGAGGCGTGGAGTTAAAAGATAAAGAATCACACATAAAGTGGGAGTTGTCACAGTTGCTCTTTGCTGATGACACTGTGCTCTTGGGAGATTCTGAAGAGAAGTTGCAGAGATTGGTGGATGAATTTGGTAGGGTATGCAAAAGAAGAAAATTAAAAGTGAATACAGGAAAGAGTAAGGTTATGAGGGTAACAAAAAGATTAGGTGAAGATTGAGACACTTATGCAACATATGGGAATCTTTATTCAGGAAACGTTTCGCCACGCAGTGGCTCCATCAGTCCGATACAAAGTAGAGAGGCATAAGGAGAGGAGGAGTTTGAGGTAATCAGTCCCTCAGCCTGGAGTCGATGTGTTCAGTCCATCAATCTTGTAGATTGATGGACTGAACACATCGACTCCAGGCTGAGGGACTGATTACCTCAAACTCCTCCTCTCCTTATGCCTTTCTACTTTGTATCGGACTGATGGAGCCACTGCGTGGCGAAACGTTTCCTGAATAAAGATTCCCATATGTTGCATAAGTGTCTCAATCTTCAACTTGTCGGTTTTTCAAACCATTCGTCACAAAAAGATTAGGTGATGAAAGATTGGATATCAGATTGGAGGGAGAGAGTATGGAGGAGGTGAATGAATTCAGATATTTGGGAGTGGACGTGTCAGCGGATGGGTCTATGAAAGATGAGGTGAATCATAGAATTGATGAGGGAAAAAGGGTGAGTGGTGCACTTAGGAGTCTGTGGAGACAAAGAACTTTGTCCTTGGAGGCAAAGAGGGGAATGTATGAGAGTATAGTTTTACCAACGCTCTTATATGGGTGTGAGGCGTGGGTGATGAATGTTGCAGCGAGGAGAAGGCTTGAGGCAGTGGAGATGTCATGTCTGAGGGCAATGTGTGGTGTGAATATAATGCAGAGAATTCGTAGTTTGGAAGTTAGGAGGTGCGGGATTACCAAAACTGTTGTCCAGAGGGCTGAGGAAGGGTTGTTGAGGTGGTTCGGACATGTAGAGAGAATGGAGCGAAACAGAATGACTTCAAGAGTGTATCAGTCTGTAGTGGAAGGAAGGCGGGGTAGGGGTCGGCCTAGGAAAGGTTGGAGGGAGGGGATAAAGAAGGTTTTGTGTGCGAGGGGCTTGGACTTCCAGCAGGCATGCGTGAGCGTGGATGAACCATTCATCTACAATGCGTGAGCGTGTTTGATAGGAGTGAATGGAGACAAATGGTTTTTAATACTTGACGTGCTGTTGGAGTGTGAGCAAAGCAACATTTATAAAGGGGATCAGGGAAACCGGCAGGCCGGACTTGAGTCCTGGTGATGGGAAGTACAGTGCCTGCACTCTGAAGGAGGGGTGTTAATGTTGCAGTTTAAAAACTGTAGTGTAAAGCACCCTTCTGGCAAGACAGTGATGGAGTGAATGATGGTGAAAGTTTTTCTTTTTCGGGCCACCCTGCCTTGGTGGGAATCGGCCAGTGTGATAATAAAAAAAAAAAATAATGCGCTCTCGGCTCCCATAAGCCAACTTATTCTGGGATGTTAAGGGCTCCTTACTGCGTGCATTTAGCCCCTATCTCGCTAACTCAAGCATTTGAACATAAAAATAGCCTGTCCAGCCGCCGCGTCTGCTACCAGCCTCGGCTTAAAGGTATCAAATTGCAATAAGTATATAAATAAGACGCAAATGAAGTAATAGGAGAAAACAGGGAGAAACAGGAATCATACAGAGGTCAAGAGAAGGGAAGGTCAGGTGGAAGTTGGTGAGAGTTCCTTATCATCAGGTCGTATTGTGTTGGAGTAGAGTTAATTTAAATAAAACTTTCAAGGATTGCAATACAGGTGTTCCGGGCGATAGTGTTCCAGGGGGGAGCAGGAGGAGGCAAGCTACTGTAATAAATTTCAAACGACTGGGTAGGCGATGCAAATTGCCCCCAATAAAAAGTAGGGGCGCCATTGGTACACTAAGGGAAAACACCGTAAGTGTCCGGGGCCCAAGACTGTTCAACAGCCTCCCATCAAGCATTAGGGGAATTGCCAATAAACCCCTGGCTGCCTTCAAGGAGAGAGCTGGACAGATACTTAAAGTTGGTGCCGGATCAGCCGGGCTGTGGCTCGTACGTTGGACTGCGTACGGCCAGCAGTAACAGCCTAGTTGATCAGGCCCTGATCCATCGGGAGGCCTGGTCATGGACCGGGCCGCGGGGGCGTTGATCCCCGGAATAACCTCCGGGTAACCTCCAGCCACATTAACACAGATTTTCCATCAATGATTACAGGAATAGCCTCATCGAACTTTAAAATGTGATTGTCTGGATTACGGTGGATAACAAAGTTTGCGGAGGTCAGTTACATCACCCGTGAAGAAAATCTACATCAACGTCGTTGTCTGGAATCTGCTACTACATCTACCTTCTACACTGTCGCCTAGAACATCAGTAGCTTCATCGTTTAGGAAAGTTTATCTAAGTGAATTCTGCCTCACCAAGACACTGCGTCAGATGACTAGAAACCACCTGACCTCTGTCTAGCTTGACCACCGAATATTTTCTATATTACTTTACTGTAGCTCCTCAGAGCGAAGTATCTTCTCATTAGTTGTTCTATTATTGCATATGTGTCGTGTTTACAAAGGTAAAATTCATAAAAAAAAAATTAACGTAGTAAACTGAAGATTTATTGAACAGAGACCTTTTCAGAGGTGACGGTAAGAAAGCCGGAGAGACTTGTTTTCTGTAAGTCTCACAGAGAAAGCCGCGGCTCACATGTATTACCTGGTCAAACCAGTGATCAAGTTGGGAAACAGCAGGAAAAGTTAGCTGATAGACATGTCAACAGCTGGTACAGTACATGCAAGAGAGAAATTAAATTCACAAGGAATGATACGTGCAGAATCAGAAATCAACACCAAATCAGGTGGGATTTATGATTTCATATTCTCTAGATTCCTAAAACACTGCTGGAAGACGGCATCATATTACTGAGGCCCCGGAGGACATTCGATCGTAAGATACCTCCTACCATTGAAGCAATACCAGAGACCAGCAATGATGTAAGCGAATCAAAATGGAAACAATGATTATCATTAAAGTACAGTAGTCTAATAGGAACCTTTAATAACGGAGAAATAGTCACTCGTCACACACACTGAAAAATATCGACATTATTTGAAAAATAATCAAATTTGAAAGACAAACAGAACTGGATGTGTATGTCGTGGAAGTCCGATAGTCCAGTATTGCCAACTAATTTATAAAAATAATTAGGAACCCTAATCCACTTACCGTTGGCCTTCAGAAGAAAGATATTGTTACTGCTTTAAATAATATTATTAAGGAATAATTGTCTATGGGGTTAAAATGGAAAGTTTCAAATATAAAACAGATAGAAAGAACGCATGACTTCATTTACAAGGCCCACGAAGCTTAAAATATTTCATATCAGCCTTAGCATTTACATAATCAGTCTTGAGGTTATTCATGTTATGTTACTCTATAGCAGGTTTAGGTTATTTCTAGTTACATAACAAGGAAGTGGTTGCCTGAATTTTTTTCCTCCAACTTCTCGATTTTTATGTCAGTCATAACACGAAGCCTCACCAGATCGATTTCAAATGTTCAGGGCTGGTGTACGGTAACTAGGACAAGGTTCTTAGAACAATTAGCAATAACCAAAGTTCTTGGGCTCATACCTGGAGTATACCTAGAGAGGGTTTCGGGGGTCAACGCCCCCGCGTTTCGGTCTGTGACCAGGCCTCACGGTGGATCAGGGACTGATCAACCTGGCTGTTACTGTTGGGCGCACGCAACCCGACGTAAGAACCACAGCCCGGCTGGTTAGGTCATTCCTGGCTTCTTGAAATGGCCCTAATAACATTCAAAGCCCTCAACGTGAGGTGACTCTTAATTCAATGACAGTTGTTGAGAAATGGCATTACCAGTTAAGTTTAAAGAGTTTGTACTTAACTTAGAAAGACAACTCATCACCTGCACAACCGCCGCTGCAGACGAGGTCTTGAGAAGCTGTCGAAGTCATCTCTCAACGGGCTGTAAAGATTTATAATTTGTAAGATTATAAATTACCCCTAGGGGGTGTTATGTCAGCATATTTCATTCACTGATGGCTGACAAACTTACTTGTGTGGACTCAAAAGTCCGCCCCTTACTGCCGACTATAGGTTGATTACAAACTCATTGTGACTCAAGAACTGCGCAGTCCCCCATACTACAAGAAATTCGTAACCTACCTTGCTCTTGTAGCGTGAGCTATGGTGTTCTTCCCACCTTCGACAGATATCAGTGACTTGATAGAAGCTGAAGTGTCCTTGGATGTCCACGTCTTCCATAGTCTAGGAATACGCACACTGTTACACTATGTTCCACAAGATTTGTCTTTATCGTTCACAATCTTATCACTAAAGAAGCTGATCACACTTCTCTTAAGTGTTTATTGTTTTATGAGATACTTCGTTCACACTAACGCACAGATCATTCTTTGTTGGTTATCCTGGCGTCAGTGTCACTCTCAGTAGAGTCAAAAGTAATCTGAAGACGCCACAGCGCCCCATGCCGTCACTCCCCTAGCACAAAGAAAAAGCTGACCTAGTACTTTTGCTTCCTTGCCACTTCCTCGATGAAGTAAAGCAGAATGTTTGATTCTTGCTGTCTTAAGCATAGACAACAATATCCACTATCTTTACTATGGTAATAAAGAGGGAGCAGGATTTTCCTTAATTGTCCTGCTAAAGTAAGAGATGTACTGTCTCTTATTAAACTACACTCTGCAACACTCTGCAAGGAGCAGCGGTCACTTGACCACGTCGCATACTCGTACGGTATCTGTGATCAATTACTCGCTGAAGCAGTAAACAAGACGCTTGCCCCTTCTGAGAGGGCTGGGCCCCTCAGGGCTGAAAGGGGCTGAAGGGGCTGAAGGGGGCTGATACCCCCCTCCTGGAGAAAATTTCTCCACACTGGGGGGCGGCGGAGGTTCGCTGCAGGTGAACTATTCATCACTTAACATTAATTTAATTTTCTCACTCGCCACCACTGCTGCTTGTCTTTTCTGAACAGCTTTAGTCTGTCTGGTTTCTGGAGAATCACTAATTTTGTTTTCAACACTGTGTAATTCTAACGGCACTAGTTTATTTATTGTCCGCTTATTCACTACACCTTTGCTTAAAACATCAACTGTCCTAATGATTCCATTTGCATCAGGATATATGGTCACAATTTTTCCAAGTGGCCATTGGGACCTCGGACCATCATTGTCAATAATCACTATGTCACCAGGTCTTAAGGACTTATGATTTTCAGGAACACCAGCTCCATAAAAGTGTTCTCTCATTGAGGTGAGATAGTCTTCTCGCCAAATTTTCTCCCAACGTTCAATCACTTTATTAAGGTGTTTGAATTTACGTCTGAGTTGCTCAGGTTCGAAATAAGTAGGATCCTCTGTGATTTCTTTATCATTCATGGGAGGAACAGGTTCGAGCCTTCTGCCATGGAGTAAATGAGATGGACTTAACACTTCTAAATTGTCCAGATCATCGGTAACATAAGTTAGAGGTCTGTTGTTGACTCTATTTTCTATTTCAGTCACAACTGTACGGAATTCTAAGTCTATTCTTTGACGATGAAGAGTCTTTCTTAAACAACGTTTTACAATGCCGATCATTCTTTCATAAAATCCGCCGTGCCATGGAGATTTAGGAGGAATGTATCTCCAACGACACCTGCGCGTTGATTCAGCATCTGTTGTACTTCTGGTTGATCAAAGATCTTGCTTATATAAGCAGCACCAGCAACAAAGTTCGTTGCATTATCTGAAATCATCAGTCTGGGACATGCCCTTTTGGCTGCAAACCTTCTGAATAATTTGATAAAGGCTTCAGCAGACATGTCAGTGGCTACTTCTAGATGTACTGCTCTAGTTGTAGCACAAGTGAACAAACAGATGTACACCTTGATGGGAACTTTGTCAACAGTGTTGGTTAAAATTATTGATCCAGTATAATCTACACCTGTCACCTCAAATGGAGTGATATGACAAACTCTTTCAGAGGGATATGGAGGTGGACCTGGATACTGACATACTCGCATATCGTAGTGACGACAAGTAATACAGTCCCTTATTTGTTTTTTCACACTTTGTCGACCTTGAGGTATCCAGTAGGATTGTCGTATATGACAAAGTGTGTCAGCTACCCCACCATGTAACACGTTACTGTGGGCGTTTTGAACAATCAGTTTTGTTAGCCAATGATTCTTGGGGATCAATATTGGATGTATGGCTTCTTTAGGTAGTGAAGAATTATGAATTCTTCCTCGACATCTTATAATCTTTTCTGAGTCGAGATAAAGTCCTAAAGAATTAATCATAACAGGTTTCTTTGGGGATTTATCTTGTGTTTCTAGAAATTTATATTCTGTAGAGAAAACATCTTTCTGTATTAGTTTCACCCAGTATTTAATGGGTTCAAGATATTCATAATCAGGTTTTATTCCTTTAATGAATTTATGGACAAGAGCTGTAACTCTTAAGAGTTTACCCAAAGATTAGTATTTAGATCTTTCAATGACTATTTCTGTTGTGTCTGCAGTATTTACACAACTTTTTTCTGCTGTGTTCAAGCAGACTGTTTCTTCTGGCATAATGTGAGCTTTTTGCTGAGGCCAGTTATTTTCATTAGAGAGCCAGTTCGGTCCGTGGAGCCATAATTTATTATCCACAAATTTCTTGAGTGGGACACCACGTGACAACATGTCAGCTGGATTCTCTTGGGTAGAGACGTGGAGAAAGAGATAATCTCTCTGCATCTCTTTTATTTCTGCTACTCTGTTCTGTACATAGACCAGCTTACTCTTATTATTTCTTAACCACTGGAGAACTGCTTCATTATCACTCCAGATCACGGTTTTTTCAATAGTGAGATGATCAAATACTTTGTTGAGATAGACAGCTAATTTTGTACCTACATAGAGTGCTGTCAGTTCCAATTGTGGTACTGTTCTGACCTTCAAGGGTGCTACCCTGGCCTTTGAAGTAATTAGTGTACTTCCTTCAGCATTACTCATGTAAGCTACAGCTCCATAACCTCTGGTTGACGCATCACAGAACATATGTAATGTGTAATTGTTTCCCTCTTGACATATTTGTCTGGGAAATTTAATTTGATGAAGTTGCTCAAACTCCTTGGATATTTCATCCCATGCTTGACTCATTTCTAGAGGCAAGTTCTCATCCCATCCAATTTTGAGCTTCCATGCATCTTGCATAAGCATTTTACCCTTTATGGTAATTGGTGAGACGAGTCCTAGAGGATCAAAACATTGTGATACCTCTGACAGTAAACTACGTTTAGTGAGCGTACTGCATGATTTATTGTTTATCTTTTTGAGACTCAAAGTATCTTCCTGTGTGTTCCAATTAAGTCCCAGCATATTGTTGCAATCGGGAATTACAGTTTCAGGGAAATCTTCTTTGATAAGTTCCCTTAATTGCATTGAATTTGTATTCCACATCCTTAGAGGCATATTTGCTTCTTTCATCTCCTTGTTAGCTTCTCTGTATAAGGATTTCAAATCCTCCTCTTTATTCACAGTACCTTGAAGATTGTCCACATAGAAACTTTTCTTTAAGATTTCTTTGAAGGGACTTTCAGATTTCTTCAAATGTGTATTTAGAGTAGCTTCTAGTAAGAATGGAGAGGATGTTGCACCAAATAATACTGATTTGAAACGATAAGTTTTCACAGGACTTTGAGGATCATGTGGATTTTCAGGCCACAAGAATCGAGTATAATCTCTATCTATTTCTTGTAGTCCTACTCTTAAGAAAGCCTTGGAAATATCAGCCGTGTAGGCATATGGGTTTGTGCGAAATTCCATAAGCACGTCTCCAAGCTTCTCAGTTAGTGAGGGTCCGGTCATCAGACAGTCATTAAGACTTGCTACATCTTTATTTGCACGTGCGCTGCAATTATATACAACACGTAGTGGAGTGGTTTCAGAATCCTTTCTGACTCCATGGTGCGGGAGATAATGAGCGTCTGTCTTCAACTTATCTTCGACTATTTCCTCAATAAATTTATTGTCCAACTGTTCTTGTATATTATCATAAACGGTCAGTAGCTCTGGATTCTTCCTGAGCTCATGTATTTGTGCTTTCATCTGTCCGAAAGCCATGCGATAATTGCTAGGCAGATGTGGTGGATTTAATTTCCATGGTAACCTAACCCAATACTGTCCATCTTTATATTTGACAGTGTCCAAATATTGTTTATAAGTCTGAGACTCTTGTGGGCTTGGTTTATTTACATCAATACCTATCGCATCTAAATCCCACAACTTATCAACTGGTTCATTCATTTCTTCCAGTAATGATAATTTTTGTTGTGGTACATGATCAGCGGTTATTCTCGTAACTAGTACATTTTCCACTGAATCAATATCAGCTTCTTTCCCACTTTGAGAGGGAATGGGACCACATATCATGTGGCCTCCTGCTGTTTTCAGCAAGTGAACATCATGTTTACTTACTATATTTTGCATAAAACAGTGATAATAATCACTTCCAATGATTAAATCAATTGGACTAATAGTGTCCGTCTGTATGTCAGGACAGGCTAACTTGACCTTAGCTGCTTTCAGTGCTGCAACTGTTTCTTTTAATCCCTGGATCTGCACAGACTTAGGCAAATCATCTACTACCACAGCTTCTACTGTCTTTTTCCTGTTTCCTAGACCAACAGTGATTCTGGCAAGGTCATATGTCTCTTTACCAGAATTGTGGAAAAACCAGCTATATCTAACTGTATTTTGGCATAGGGTTGTTTATTCAGTTTCTGCAACACTGTTCTTCTTATGAAGGACCTTTGTAAGCCTTGATCAAATAGTGTTAGCACATTGGTTTTGTGTAATTTATTAGATAACTCAACTCGAGCTATCGGGAGAGCAGTTGCTTTAAACTTATCTCTCACATTTAATGCTGTTGCTTGTTGACTTCCTGATTCTGTGGAAGTCTTCTGCTGTTCAGCAAAAGTATTTGGGCATAATGCTGTATGATGCATACCCTTGCATTTAAAACACTTCTTCAGTGAGCATTTTCCTCCCTTGTGTTCACCTAAACACTTGATGCACCTTTTCAGCTGATGAACACGTTGTTTACGTGCCTCCACTGATGTGTATTGAATACAATACTGTGCCCAATGTGTTCCATCACAAAGTACACATTTTGGAGTACGTTTATGTATGACAGTCTGTTTACTGTCTGTTGTATTCACAGCTTGATAAATGCCTATATGGGATTTCCCATTCTGTGGTTTAGTGGGAGTAGGTATACTCTTTTTATACTGAGTTGAAGGTTTGTTATCCACTGGATTTGTGGATTTTTCATCTTGTCTCGTTGCTTGCATGCATGAAACTATTGTTTGTAAACCATTGCTAATTTCTTCACAAGTGAAATAGCGTTTATTGAACATAATATTTAATCGTTCAATAGTTTGTGGTGACAACTTATCTTGTACAATACCACTGATAAACCAATCACAGATAGCACTACAGACCACTACCCTACCTTCCTCCTGACAAACATTAGTAAACCACCACTTGAATACAACAAAGTCTCATTTAGACTCCATGACGAGGCCTCAGTAAGGAAGTTCACAGCTGACCTAGAGACTGTTGATTGGCCTACAGAATTCTCCAAGGCCAATGGTATTGATGACTGGACAGACATCTTTCTTAACAAATTACTTAGACTATACAACAAACATTGTCCTATAAAAACAAAACAGATCACAAACAAACGGCTTGGTTGCCCATGGCTAACCAGCACCATTCTGAAATCCATTGACAAGAAACACCAATATGAAAAGCAATATAGACAGGGCTTAATACACAAAGATATTCTTAAACACTATTCATCAGCTCTCACCAAAGTAATAAAAAAAGCCAAACAACTATACTACTCCAGTAGATTCACAGACACTAGAGGAGATATAAAAAAGACCTGGAAAACACTCTCTCAGATTCTAGGGACCCACAAACTGAGAAAAACCAAGAATATTGTCCTAACTAAACCTAATGAAACACCACTACATCCCACTGACACAGCTAACAAGATAAACGACTTCTTCTCAAACATAGGATCTAATCTCGCCAGTAAAATCCCACATACCAATGCCCATGCCGGGGACTACCTAGATGGAAATTTCCCTAATTCCTTCTATCTTGCACCAACTGAGCCCACGGAAGTCATTGAGATCATAAAGTCACTTAAAAATAACTCGGGGAATCTGTCTCATGTCCCACCATTACTGTACAAGCGAGCGGCCCATGTCCTTTCGCATGCTATTTCATTACTTTTTAACAAGTCAATAGAGACTAGCACCTTCCCGAAACTACTCAAGATGGCAAGGGTTACACCAATACATAAAGGTGGTGACCCTACAGACTTAAACAACTATAGGCCAATATCTAACTTACCATTGCTATCCAAAATCTTTGAGAAACTTGTGCACAGGAGACTGTATTCATTTATAACGGCTCAAAACATACTCAACCCCTGCCAGTTTGGATTCAGGAAAAATAAAAGCACTAATGATGCAATCATAAAAATGCTAGATCTGCTTTACACAGCACTGGAAAATAAGGAATATCCACTAGGAATTTTTATTGACCTAAGAAAAGCTTTTGACACAGTAAACCACGAAATCCTACTCCACAAACTTGACCACTACGGTATAAGAGGCCATGAGCTTGCTTATTTCAAATCTTACATTACTAATAGGTATCAGTACGTCACCATTAAAGACACAGCATCAGCAACACGGCCACTTGATACTGGAGTTCCGCAGGGAAGTGTCCTTGGTCCCCTGCTCTTCCTCATATACATCAATGACCTACCAAACGTATCCCAACACCTAAAACCCATTCTCTTTGCTGATGACACGACTTATGTCATCTCTCACCCTAATCTTGCCACCCTTAACACCGTTGTGAATGAGGAGCTGATTAAAATATCGACTTGGATGACAGCCAACAAACTTACGCTTAACACCGACAAAACTTACTATATAATGTTTGGTAGCAGAGCAGGAGAGGCACAAATTAACATTAAGATTGACAACACTCTAATTACCAGAAATAATGGGGGAAAATTCTTAGGCTTATACCTTGACAATAACCTGAATTTCAGCACCCATATCCAGCATATAGCCAAAAAAGTATCCAAAACGGTTGGGATCCTCTCCAAGATACGATACTACGTGCCGCAAAATGCCCTTCTCACACTATACCACTCACTTATTTATCCATACCTCACCTATGCTATTTGTGCTTGGGGATCAACTGCAGCAACACACCTAAAGCCAATAATAACCCAACAAAAAGCTGCAGTAAGAATAATCACTAAATCCCATCCCTGGCAGCACACCCCCCCACTCTTCAAAGATCTAAACTTACTCCCAGTTCAGTACATCCACACTTACTACTGTGCAATCTATATCTACAGGGCCTTAAACTCTAATATCAACCTTGACCTTAAACGCTTTCTTGATAGTTGTGACAGAACCCACAGGCATAACACCAGAAACAAACATCTCTACGACATTCCCCGTGTCCGACTAAACCTTTACAAAAATTCAATGTATGTCAAAGGCCCTAAAATCTGGAATACCCTACCTGAGAACTCTAGAACTGCAGACACATTCATCACATTCAAAACTACCATTAGAAAACATCTTATCTCCCTGATACACCCCGTCAACTAACTTCACGAATACCACCTGGTGGTTCACACTTACACTCGCACACTCATTTGACCATAAACAGTAATATTAATCTCAGTCTTAATATAATGAATCCTGTGATACTCCAATACTGAAACTATATACTGTGCCAAAACAAAAGCATTCACACTGCTAAACTCACAAAATAGTATTTAGTCACTTAGCCATAATACCAACTTACCTCATAATTTGTAATATTTTACATTTAAGAATAAAACTAAGTATGCCCGAAATGCCTAGCCATGCTAAGCGTTCTAGTGGTACACTCTGTAATCTCAATTTTACTACATGTTAAACCAAACAATAACCAAATTTCTGCAAACTCAACATTGTAATCCTTATAGAGAATAAACTTTGAATTTGAATTTGAATTTGAATTGCCTTAGGTTATATTTAGCACCTAGAGATCTGAGACTATTGTCTAATGTGATTCTAAATGCCTGTAAGTCTGAAAAACAATGTTTGGGTGGCTTCAAACTTGATATTAATACTGCATGTCTAACTCTAGCCTTGTCAGCATCGAAGTAATTGTCTGCTAAGACACGTAAGGCTATTTGATAATTACCTTTAACCACCGGAAATGACTTAATCAGTTCATAGGGTTCTCCCTTCACAAGACATTTAAGATAATTGAACTTAGCAATCTCATCTATGTCAGTTCGTGAATTTACTGTGGATTGAAAACCACTAATGAATTCTTCATAATTATGACCTTGGAAAATAGGGTATGACAATGTAGGTAAGCTTGGTAATGGGACACTTGCTGTTGTTACAGGTGTAACAGGTGTTTGACCACTAGTTACAGTAGGTCTCTGTGACAGAGTTTTGCGGCAGATAGCCTGTACTCCTGTCCACCTTAACTGTTGATTACTAAAAGTATCCAAAACATTTTTAATTTCATCCTCAGATGGATCCGATTCAAGAAATTTATTTTCATAATGTGTATAGTCTGAATTAATTATTTCCAGACGTCGTGTAAATAATTCAAATTTGACCTCAAGATCATCAAAATCTATGTTTGTATCTTGAGTTAATCCTATACAGACTGAAATTAGATTTTCTAATTGTGTAATCTTAGTCTGTAAAGACTGAAACTGAGTTTTCAAACAAGTCATTTTAATGGTATACTGAAAATTCTAGCACCACACTTAGAGTGTTTAAAAAACACTGTACTGCTATAAACAGCTGAGTTTTTGTTATGCTTAAGTCAGCAATAATCGAGTCAGACACTACTGACCTACTAAGCTTAACCTCAGGGTCAATGACCATGAAGGGTACACAGTACATGTGGCTGGTGTTTATGGCTTGAGTTTGCTGTGTCAGCCTGACCACAATGATTAATCATAAATAACGATGTTATACACTTCATTCACTATACACTATAAATGTCACTGTATAACTGTAAATCACACGTGAATATTACTTACACATATATAAATGTCACTGTTAATATATTTGAAAGCTTACACTTTATATATAAGTTCCTTTAATATAACAGGTAGATCTATAAGAAACAAACTTTAACACAATCTTGTCTCTTAATTTCTGTCTATAAACATTATAAACACTATGTGTATATACACTCAAACCGAACATCACTTGGGTTGTTGTCTTAATCAGCACTTCTTTGAGTTTGGAGCAGTGGATGCCGGGTGCCATCCCCCGTTTTCTTGTTGGGTGAGTCACCCAGCTCCCGTTTTCTTTGGGTGAATGCTGGGTGAGCGCCCGTTTTCTTTTGGCTGCCCATTCTCTGTGATTGAGTCTGGAGGGACTCATTTATACTGATTTATATTATAAAACACTAGGTTTACAGCGTTTTTTGAAGGACCTTGGCTCGTAGGTTATTTGTACACTATAGTACAACATATTTGGACCACAGTGTGGCCTTTATCCAGTTTGAAGTACCAATATGTTGAGAAATGGCATTACCAGTTAAGTTTAAAGAGTTTGTACTTAACTTAGAAAGACAACTCATCACCTGCACAGCCGACCCAGCAGACGAGGTCTTGAGAAGCTGTCGAAGTCATCTCTCAACGGGCTGTAAAGATTTATAATTTGTAAGATTATAAATTACCCCTAGGGGGTGTTATGTCAGCATATTTCATTCACTGATGGCTGACAAACTTACTTGTGTGGACTCAAAAGTCCGTCCCTTACTGCCGACTATAGGTTGATTACAAACTCCTTGCGACTCAAGAACTGCGCAGTCCCCCGTACTACAAGAAATTCGTAACCTACCTTGCTCTTGTAGCGTGAGCTATGGTGTTCTTCACACCTTCGACAGATATCGGTGACTTGATAGAAGCTGAAGTGTCCTTGGATGTCCACATCTTCCATAGTCTAGGAATATGCACACTGGTACACTATGTTCCACAAGATTTGTCTTTATCGTTCACAATCTTATCACTAAAGAAGCTGATCACACTTCTCTTAAGTGTTTATTGTTTTATGAGATACTTTGTTCACACTAACACACAGATCGTTCTTTGTTGGTTATCCTGGCATCAGTGTCACTCTCAGTAGAGTCAAAAGTAATCTGAAGACGCCACAGCGCCCCATGCCATCACTCCCCTAGCACAAAGAAAAAGCTGACCTAGTACTTTTGCTTCCTTGCCACTTCCTCGATGAAGTAATGCAGAATGTTTGATTCTTGCTGTCTTAAGCATAGACAACAATGTCTACTATCTTTACTATGGTAATAAAGAGGGAGCAGGATTTTCCTTAATTGTCCTGCTAAAGTAAGAGATGTACTGTCTCTTATTAAACTACACTCTGCAACACTCTGCAAGGAGCAGCGGTCACATGACCACGTCGCATACTCGTACGGCATCTGTGATCAATTACTCACTGTAGCAGTAAACAAGACGCTTGCCCCTTCTGAGAGGGCTGGGCCCCTCAGGGCTGAAAGGGGCTGATGGGGCTGAAAGGGGCTGATACCCCCCTCCTCGAGAAAATTTCTCCACAACAGTAGAGAGTAAATTTGTGTATTTAGTTACACTTCTGCTAGTTTTGGGTGTAAAATAATGTGAAATATTTACTCCCGTTAAATCTCTTTAAATATGACTCACAAAATCGTAATGACACGATTGCAAACAAACCATACCACGGATGGGGATTGAACCCGCGATCAGAGTCTCAAAACTCCAGACCGTCGCGTTAGCCACTGGACCAGCTAGCCACAATAAGATTCGTCCAACTAGGTATATTTCCAGAAATATACCTATACTTGTATTTGTGGTCACAGTGGTGCTTATGCTAACCTTCCAATGGTGTAGAAATATACCTAGTTGGATGAATCTATTGTGGCTAGCTGGTCCAGTGGCTAACAGGATGGTCTGGAGTTTTGAGGCTCTCTGACCGCGGGTTCTATCCCCGCCCGTGGTATGGTTTCTCTTTTAATATATTGGCTGAAGCATCGAACGACCATTACAGTGCCCATTAAATTTAATTTGTGTGAGGATAAATTTGTCAGACTACTAAATTAGTTTACAAAAATGCGGAATCGCTGGAATCAGTGAGATAACTGGCATGTCAATAAAGGATCGTGTTCATATTGGGCTGCATGAATCCCTATTTGTCACTTTTAATAAATATGTAATGATATATTGATTTTTCATTTAATAATTAAAGAATCCCTAATCTTATCAGTTTCAAAATAATAACTTTGACATATTCCATAAGACGAATGAAACACTTCAAGTTTAGACAGTTTAGGTGGAAAATCTTCAAGTTACTGGAGAACGCCTTTTCTGATAGGCCTCGATTTTTTAATACTTTACTGAAAGAAAGTTTGTTATAATATCTGCCAGAAGACATTACAAGTGTCCCCTGACACGGGTCTTAATCATACAGACAACCCGGTTCTCTCCAAGAAAGTTTTCCTTACACTTTCTGTGTACTATGTAAATTTTACAAAGTAAATTGGTTTGTATGTAATAACACGAGAATATCTCTTCTGACGGGACGCCTCAAAAACTTGGATGTTTCTGCATCTCAACTGGAAATATTTTTGTACTGGATCTGGTCTTTGTGCTAATTTGCCCATTGTGTAAAATTCTTATCAAAAAAAAAAAAAAATATTTTCCCTTAGGGGATTGCAGACAATTTTAAATAGAATAGAAATGAAAAAAAAAATAAGAAAAAACAATAGTAAGACCGAGAAATATTAAAAACTCGCATTTTCTGTTGAAAGTACATCGATTCCAGGCTGAGAGACTAATTACCTCAAACTCCTCCTCTCCCTATACCTTTCCGCTTTGTATTGGACTGATGAAGCCACTGTGTGGCAAAACGTTTCTTCAGTAAAGATTCCCATATGTTGCATAAGTGTCTCAATCTTCAAAGATTAAGAGGCAAATACATAAGAACATAAGAAAGAAGGAACACTACAACAGGCCTACTGGTCTAGGTGAGGCAGGTCCAATTTTCCCACCGGCTTAAGCCAATGCCTGAACCTAGTGAGGTCAGACACGTCACTTAATTCTATGACTTTCTAGAGAGTGCAGATTCAGGGCCTTCAGTCTATCCTCATAGGGAAGATTTCTGATACATGGGATCATCTTTGTAATCCTCCTCTGTACGTTTTCCAGAGCATTTATATCCATTCTGTAATACGGTGACCAGAACTGTGCAGCATAATCTAAATGAGGCCTAACCAAGGGTATATAGAGTTGAAGAACAACCTAAGGACTTCTATTATTTATACTTCTCGCAATGATGCCAAGGATTCTGTTAGCTTTATTGCGAACACTTATGCACTATTGTCTTGGTTTCAGATTACTGCTAACCAGAACTCCTAAATCCTTTTCGCAGTCTGTAATATTAAGATATGTGGCATGATTATTTGTCTGTCCAACATTTAGAACTTTGCATTTGCCTATATTAAACTGCATCTGCCACTTCTCCGACCATTGCATCAGTCTATTCAAATCATCCTTGAGTGTTCTAATGTCCTCATTAGAATGAATTGGACGGCTTATTTTGGTGTCATCAGCAAATTTGCTTATGTCGCTATTTATTCCCTCATCTATGTCGTTTTTGTAGATTGTGAACAACAGGGGGCCAAACACTGACCCCTGAGGAACACCGCTTGTGACGTGCCCCCATTCTGATTTCTCCCCATTTATGCAAACTCTCTTCTGCCTTTTGGTCAGCCATGCCTCTACCCAGGAAAAAATTTCTCCTCCTATTCCGTGTGCTTTAAATGTCCTCAAAAGCCTCTGATATGGAACTCTATCGAAAGCCTTAGTGAAGTCCATGTACACAGTATCATATTCAATACCATGAACTACCTCCTCAAATACCTTAGTGAAGGAAGTTAGTAAATTCGTAAGACAGGAACGCCCCTTTGTAAAACCGTGTTGAGATTCATTAACCAATTTATGCCTTTCGAGATGGCTACGAATTGCTTTTGCAATTATTGATTCCATAAATTTTCCCACTATGGAGGTAAGGCTTATTGGTCTATAGTTCGAAGCTAAGGACCTGTCACCTACCTTGTAAATAGGTAATACATTTGCCATTTTCCACTTATCAGGCACTATGTCAGTTTGTAGTGATATATTGAAAAGATTAACCAAAGGTTTGCTAAGTTTTTCTTTACGTTCCTTCAAAACTCTTGAAAACAGTTCATCAGGGCCTGGGGATTCATTATTATTTATTTTTTATTAACACACTGGCCGATTCCTACCAAGGCAGGGTGGCCCGAAAAAGAAAAACTTTCACCATCATTCACTCCATCACTGTCTTGCAAGAAATGACAGTAGTTTGTTGGATTATGTATTGGTAGATAAAAGACTGTTGAGTAGACTTCAGGATGTACATGTTTATAGAGGGGCCACAGATATATCAGATCACTTTCTAGTTGTAGCTACACTGAGAGTAAAAGGTAGATGGGATACAAGGAGAATAGAAGCATCAGGGAAGAGAGAGGTGAAGGTTTATAAACTAAAAGAGGAGGCAGTTAGGATAAGATATAAACAGCTATTGGAGGATAGATGGGCTAATGAGAGCATAGGCAATGGGGTCGAAGAGGTATGGGGTAGGTTTAAAAATGTAGTGTTAGAGTGTTCAGCAGAAGTTTGTGGTTACAGGAAAGTGGGTGCGGGAGGGAAGAGGAGCGATTGGTGGAATGGTGATGTAAAGAGAGTAGTAAGGGAGAAAAAGTTAGCATATGAGAAGTTTTTACAAAGTAGAAGTGATGCCTGGGGATTTGTTAGGTCTAAATTTCTTTATTTGTCTGAGGACCATGTCACTAGTTACCCTAGTCGTGCATAGTTTATCGTCCTGTTCTACATAATTTATTATTTCTGGAATTTCGCTAGAATTTTCCTGGGTAAAAACTGAGAGGAAGTGCTGAAAATTTCACGCATATCCTTATGACTGTCAGTGATCTGACCAGAGTTACTCTTAACCGGGGGTATCAATACCCTTTGGGTGGTATAGGAACTAGATAATGGGGGGACTCGATCCCTGAATAATTAAAAAAGAAGTTGTAGATTAGAATGAGCTATCAGCTGTTCTGTTGCTAGCTATCCAAATGTAAAAATAAAACCAAGGTATTGACATCTTTCGAAGTCATACTGGTACGTGATATTACTGGTACGTGATATTACTGGTACGTGATATTACTGGTACGTGATATTACTGGTACGTGATATTACTGGTGTCGATGATGATTATTTCCAGAGTCTGGTGAAGGAGATCTGGGAACATACTGACCAATCCATTGGGAGTCTGTAATTGTAACAAGGTTAAGTATCCCTTCCCTACACTATGTCTAATTAAAACCGTAATAGCTTTGAGTTTATTAAAACAATGTCTGTTTTATCTGTTTTAAAAACGTATCGGACAAACAATGATAATATTTAATAAAGAACAGCTTCTGAATAACATTCGTTGAATCACAATATTTACTCAGGTAATTATCAAATGACAAATGACATTGCGATTCATAACTGCTTTTGTGCAAACACATAATTAAAATAGATTTACAAAAGGCCAGTCCCAACAGGTAATATAAATTACATGAGGCTGATCGCTCCGTGATAGACAGTTTTAATTAGGCATGTGAATCATTTATAGTATCCTTAATGTAACTCAAGTGACGCATTTGTCTTATTAAATCAACTTATCTGCTTTGTGTTTTTGGTAAATGAGTTTTGAGATTAAATTACCGCAAGTGACTAAGTGTCTAGTACAATAAAGTGGAAACTTTGTTATTCTAGTGTTGTAAGACCGTCGAAATGCTTTGTTCAGCTTATATTGTAGTTTTAAGCTGAATCTGCGAATTATGGGGCAATAGACCTGCTGAAAAAAAATTCTGAAGGAGTACTTCATCAGTATTTTTTTTCAGTTTGAAAACATTGAAAAAAATTGAGAGTCTTTAACTAGAATAAGATTCAAGATACTAGTATATTGACAGACTATAAAGAATGTATAAAGGTTTTAGAAATTAAAATTTAATATTTCTGTGAACATAAATATGATAACAAAATTAGGCACTTGTGTGACACTCATTTGATAAAGAATTGTGTGTGTTTTGCTGCAGTTCAAGTATCGGGAAACTGTGTCAGTATTATGGAGTACTGTAAAAAAAAAAAAACAATATTTTATAAAATAACTCTCCATATACCATGTCATTTTCCGTGTAGTATACGGAAAGTGGACGTGGATTATTCCCTGCAAGTGAGCGCGTTTTATTCCTGTCAGTGAGGCAGACCAGGACAGCAGCAGCTGAGAGGTGTTTAGTTCAGTACCAGACGGGTGGTCATGGAGTGAAGTCATATGTTTTGGCGGTGGTTTGAGTAGGTAATTTTGGTAAGGTTTTTAGTGTATTTTATTTTGGGTATTTTCTGGTGCTCTCATGGTTATTTGTAAAGCCCTAGTATGCAGGGACCTGTGTTTTGGAGAGTACTTAACGTTTCCACTGTAGGCTATGTAGCCTGCAGAAAGGGGGGGGGGTGTCATGGAGCCTCCCTGTTCATAAATATTCATTTACTTTGTTTAACTTATTAGTAGCAGTGTGCTAGTGAGTTAAGGTGAACTGGAGTGTGGCGGATTTTTTTGGAGTAGATTGTAAATTGTATGTAAGTTACTCATTATTAAATATTTTGTACAGCTGAGTTTTTGTGTCCTTCCTTATACAACATTAATTATTTGCACTCATGCTTAATTTACATGAGTTGATGATGGTACAAGGTTCGCTGTGTTTTCAGTTTAAGTTTATAACCCCTCCTACACAGCAGTGTAAGCAGCCCTTAGGAGCCAAGAACATTTGATTTAAGCCATAACAGTCGGAAAGTACCAGTTGGAAATAAAAATTGTAGTTCTGAAGCAATATATACACTTAGACTGACGACACTTAAACCTGGAGTTTTTTATTTATTTAAAACTTCATATTACAACATAATAAATAAATATATAGAAAACCCCCATCCCTTATCAAACAGATATACAAAACAGAACTCATAAGCTCAGTACACAATATAAATTGCGCTTCGTTCGCACAGTCGCTATATACACTCCGAGCCACCTAGGATGTTCATAATCAATCAAGGGGGAAGCGCTAAACCCGGAGGATTATACAATGTGGAAGGCATTCAGGCTTAATTTGGGGAACTGGAGCACAGATCCAATTCCCTAAATCAAGAGCCCCTCACCAACATCAAGGAACCTCCCTTGAGGGGAAGTAAACATGAGATAAGAGAACCATACCCCCGGCCGGGATTGAACCCGCGGTCATAGTCTCAAAACTCCAGCCCGTCGCGTTAGCCACTAGACCAGCTAGCCACAATAAGATTCATCCAACTAGGTATATTTCTACACCATAGGAAAGTTAGCACAGGCACCTCTGTGACCACAAATGCAAGTTTTGTGGCTAGCTGGTCTAGTGGCTAACGCGACGGGCTGGAGTTTTGAGACTCTATGACCGCGGGTTCAGTCCCGGCCGGGGGTATGGTTTATTTGCAATCGTGTCATTACGATTTCTTGAGTCATGAGATAAGAGCTTTGTGGTCCAGTGTCATCCTACCACAAAAAAATACCGAAAGATATGCTATAATAAATCATACACCCGTACCTCCTCCACCAAAATAGATCCCAAATAATCACATAGCTCGATCTATAGCATGTGTGTTTAGGAACAGATTTTATAATACTTTAAACATTATGACAAGAAATAATATTTCAAAACATAATTCACAAAAAATATAATTACCATTCAACATGTATCCTTATACCTGAACCAAACTTTTCTCATGCACCGTAACTCTCACAGAATGATAATACACGAGGTCCAATGAACCTTCTAACCCAACCATCCTACATCACATTGGTCCGTTTTATACAATTCACCACTAAACACCACCACCTTGGCTCCCTCCCCCCCGAGCTGCCTTACACTCAAGGCTTCCTAACCATTACATTGCCACTTACGGCGTACATTACATATTACATAATAATAACGGTATTTATACCAAAGCTACCAATACAAACAGATATTTAACACAGTGTCACATAACACTGGAGAACTGGACACACACACAACTGTGCCCTGACCTACACATTACCCACGCCACACCCTCGTGTGTGGAATTCGTACCTAAGCTGCACTCCATGTGCATCAAACACGCTTCATGTGCCTGTGGGAAGCGCCCACACACAAGATCGTACAAACAAACAATGCATACACCATCATCACCAGCACCAACACCTGGTCCCCCCTCTGGGAGAACCAACCGTTGGACACCCACCTTCCACAATGATATACGTACCATACTCCACACATACCTGGATCGTACACCTACATGGTCTGCAATACAGAAAACACTAAATGTAACAACGCCACACGTAACCTACTCATGTGGTAAATGTTTCTCCTAGTGATAAATATAGAGACAATACATTTGTAATTCCACCTTAGAAATACAGAGCCTCATACAGCACACCACAAGGTACATTATACTAACATACAACCACATAAGAGGCTCACTGTTGTATAAAAATACAAGAAAACATACATGTTTAAAAGAGAGCTCCATTTTACGCTTACCCACAACCAGGTTTACACTTCCATCCCCAATTAACACATTACATGAAATGTTCCTGGACAACAAGACACTCACCAACCCCACGCACTACACATTACACTTTTGCTCACCAAATGCACCACTCACGCCTGCTCATTCCTCAAGAAGCCAGCTTCACTATTTCCCCTTAAGGCTGTAACGCCCATAAGCCCCTGACTCGGAAGCTACGATATCCCTCCGAAAATTGGAAATACCATCTGTTCCCGGTGATGTCCTTATTCCGCTGTTGCGTCCCATAAAATATTACTGCCAGTGCCCTGATTGGCTCCCTTATCGACGCACGTCTTAAAACCCACGAAATATACACGAAGTCTGTGACAAGAAAACCCACTGCATTCTGCACTGGCACCCCCCCCCCCCACATCTAAGGTTAATGCCCTTAAAACACTAATCCCACCCCCACCCACCATACGTAAAACCCTGCCAAACTCCTCCCTCACTGGTTCCAACCTCGTACAAAAATATACCACATGAAAAACAGTATCAATATCCACACACACACACAACACTCCTGCACACGACTATTACCGAACACTTCCCCAGACGGTAATATATTGTGGAGAAATTTGAACATTACCTCCCTCACTGCAGCCTTCAGTCGTAACCCTTTCAAGCGCTGCCATATGTCACTCCATGCATACATAGGATATATACCTTCAACCCTAGCAACCACCTCCCCACCACCCACCTGAGCCAATCTTCTTATCTTGACCCTGCGTGGGTCCCTTGCAAAAATCAATAACTTCAACATTCCCTCACAGACCTGGACATCCCTACCCCTCACCCAATGCCCCATATCCCTTCTCACCCATGCCAAGCCTGTGCCTGCAACCCTATCCTCCCTCAAATATCTGTGTTTAACGTACATACCCAACAACCTTTGATGCAGTGCCATTAACCCCAGCTCTCCCTGGCGTACCGGTAAACACACATCTCTCGACAATCAGTCAAAGCCCGAACCCCAAATATATCGATACACATGCTTCAACAGACGCTTCTCATCACATTTTTCCAAGGGATATATACCCGCCACATGCCACAGCTTACCATACAATATCACATTCACCACAATAGCACGCTGGTGTAGCGTTAAACCCCCTGTACGCAATCCTGCCAATCTACCCAAAACCCTATCCACTGCTTCTTTTGAATTCACCTCCCGTGCCCCCTGAAGATTTCCCGTGTGAACAACCCCACACACCTTAATTTGACTTACCAGGGGCCAACCGTCTCCCTGCCCGAAAGCCCCACCCACTGTCCCCCACCCTCATAAGCGTAGACTTTTCCCTTTTAATCTTCATCTCCGTTGCCATACCAAACCTCTCCACCAACTCACCCACCCTTCATAAAACCTCAGACCTTCTGAATAGAACCGTGGTGTCATCTATGTAACCCACGATCCCTGGTTCCACAGACACCCCATCCCTCTCCACTCCAACCCTTACACCACATCGCACAGCCCTATAAAACGGGTCCTGGAGCAAGGCAAAGAGAAGCTGCGACACAGGGCATCCCTGCCGCAAGCCCCGTTCAATCCTAACAAGTTTTCCTAGCCTACCATTCACTTGCACCCTTACCACAGACTGCTTATACAACATCTTAGCCCAACTGACGATTTCCCTCCCAATCCCCTGCCATTGCATGCACTTCCACAGCACCTCATGCTCCACACAGTCATACGCCGCATTCCAATCTAACGCTACTACCCCACCTTCATTTCCCTCACTTTCATCTATAAACCTGCGTATGATCCTTTGCCCCACACACATTAAATGCCCAGGCACCCCATATTGACCCTTATCCAAAACTCTGTCAAGAACTCTTTACATACAATTTCCTAACACATTAAGGTAATCGATCGGTAATTATGCACATATTCACAAAACTTCTTTTTAGGGATCATGACCACCACACCCGTTTTCTGCTGTTCCCCCAACCTGCCCAGGGTTTTCACGGCATTAAATAAAACCACTAAAAATTCATGCAAACATTCCCAGTTTTCCTTATAAAAATCGCAAGGGATACCGTCAATACCAGGCAATTTTTCCACACTCATTCCCTCCACTGCCATCCTTATCTCCTCCTCACTTATAGGCCCACTCAAATTCAGCCGATCCTTATGCACTAGATTACAACATACCCATTCACCCATTTCACCTAGTGCCTCACAATTAACCCCCACACTGTTACCATGTGTCTCGTACCATGCATCCACATAACAGCCCATACCTTATATTGACATAAGGCACCTGCCCCTGACGATGCCCCTCCAATTGCTCCTGAACCAGCAAGCTCATCATTTCCACTGCCCTGCGACGTTTCCCCTGCTCTTGCAAGACATACATGGAAGGACAGTCACCCCATAAGACCTCATCAAGTCCTCCCGTAACCCGCGCTGCATCAATATTACGATTTTGAATATCCCTAATCAGTTGTTTTAAACCCTCAATCTCACCCACAGGATATTCTCCCCCGTCCCATATAGCATTCCTGTAGTTGACCTTCAAGGTAATGTAAAACCCCATATTGAAACCGCCGCTCTTCCCTTCCCTGCTTCTGATAAAAATCTCTCACCTTCCCCCTACCGACCGTGTCCCACCACCCACGGTCAACAACCCCCCCCCCTCCAGCCGTCAGCCCACCACCCTCTCCAAGCCTTCTTAAAAGATTTTTTCCCTTCCCTTTGTGCAATAGCCCAACATTCATCTTCCAATAACCCCTGAAACACTTTGGCAATCCCTCCCAATTTAAGTCCACCAGAACCCCTCTATGATCAGAGAAACTCACATTCAACGCACACACACTGCTCACCCTCACCCCCAAGATACATAGCCTTGCCGCATAATTGCGCTTAATAAAACGTATGCATCACCCCACCCACCTCCTCCCCTCTCACATCCACTACATTCACACCTCGCAACAGTTCCCCTAAATACCCCCAAAAAATCCTCCCTCTAGGTTCTACGTCCCTATGTCGTACAACACAGTTCCAATCACCTCCTATAATCATAATGACAGACAGCGATTTTAAATGGTAAACAAGGACATCCCTAAAGAACCTATTTTTAACGCCCATGTCTCCTTCCGCAGGCCCATACACCCCTATGAAACCCACCTGAACCTCGCCCCATGTACCATCCACCCAAACCACCCGCCCCTCCTCCCCTACCTCACATCTTTGCATAAGAAACGGGCTGGCTTCTTTAATTAACAATGCCACACCACCTTTCAATCATGCAGAACAACCCATATACACCTCATATCCAGTAATCAACAACTCACCCAATGATTTATAATTATGTTCCTGCAGGAACATTAGGTCTGGTACATATGTCCTCAAAAATACCTCTAAAATCTTACATTTGCCCACTGATTTCAACCCCATTAACATTTAAAGTAAGACACTTGAAGGATTTAATGGGGGTTTACCTTTAGTCACCCTAACACTCTTAGAACCCAGGCGATAACCCCAACCCCGCCCCCCACACCACCCATTACCTTCCCCTTGCACGTGCTCAATACTCATCAAGCCACCTTTTCCTCTACGTGTCACATCATGCCATACTTTCTTCCCAGATCTTTGCCAGGAGTCAAACCAGATCAAGGAAGTACCCGCTCATCTATCCACACTTCTCCTCAAGTCTCGAGACTCAACACAGATCAGGGAAGTACCCGCCCACCTACCCACACTTCTCCTCAAGCCTCGAGACACAACACAGATCAGGAAAGTGCCCGCCCATCTACCCACACTTCTCATGCCTCGAAACAACATTCAAAACCTCGATCCTTCCCCAATAACAGTTCTATATCACAAATTCCCCAAGTTCCCATATCGTTCCCACCTATTAAGACAGGTTCTACTTTTCTGTCTTACTGTTCTGACTAACTTCAGCGCCCAAAACATTGTCTTTCCTCAAGCTATCTCAGTGAAACATAAAAGTAATGTAAAATTAATGCAATTAGTAATAAGTCTCAAGAAATTGATAAAATTAACATTAATCTACATCGCAGATGGAGATCAAGTTAAATATAATATTGGATGTAATCTTCTCCTAAGAGTTAATGCATAAGGTGAATGTATGAGTGTTGCATGCAAAGAGTATGTAATCTTTATTCGGAGCATGTTAACACACTCACATAGGCTGCCTCACCAATCAGCGAACCAGATGCTAAGGCTCTGACAATCCAACGGGGCCCCATCGTCAGATCAGTATCTAGGTTCAGCCATCATATGTGGATTTGGCAACTGTGAAGGTGACGTGGCTACCACTCACATTTTCACCCTTGTCATTTTCATTCTACCGCTGATTGAAGCACGGTGGTCTGCTCTCTCTTGGCTGCTGTTTTGCCTTGATTACTGTGGCATGCACTAATACCTATTGCTATACATAGTGCATATAGTGTACATACTTCTGTTTATACTTGGTGAAGGATAATATAATTCAAAGATTTTCTGTTGTTTATTTTGCTCCCTTTACACCCAGGATAACAGGCCTTTAAGTACCTGGGTTGTAATAATGAGAAAAGTAGAGAAATTGGAAAGTATCAAAAGCAGCTTCATATTTGAATACGCCGAAGTTTTATTTGTTGGTATCTAAAACCAGCAACCGAAAAAAAACAGAAGATCCAAAGGCAAGAATATGACACGAACAACGCAGCAACAGTCAATATCTCCAAAAAGAAATGCAGAGTGAGCAAACAAATTAAGCACTAAACTCGCGATATCATTGTATTTTAAGCCTGGAGATATAAACCTGGAGAACTGACACATAAACATGGGTAGAGTCATGGAGGTACTAGTGTCTTTTTTATACTGTTCAGAATTTCCCAAATAAAACATGTTAAAGAACTGACGATAGTGTGAGGCAACGACAGTCCTACGACGCTACATACTGTTCTCTCCTCCAACAATAACAACTTTTAATAAATAGAATATAGAAGCTTGGGAGATTCTATTACCTTCTGCCAATGAAATGTTAAAATATAAGGAAAAATTTCGAGAAACGAAGAAAATAATGCACTGAGAAGATGACTATGAAGGAATAAGGCTCTAGTATGATGGGGAAAAATTAGGGAAAAAATCCATCAGGAAGCGACATACAAATTTGTACCAGACAGAGGAATGTGTGAGACACTAAGTGAAGCAGTGGTTCATGTTCCAGTGTAAAGAAGCATTATCCAAAAACACAAAATAATGGCAAAACAGAGATTAAACCAAATGGAAGAGAAGAAGAGTATTAAATTTATTATCTTCAGATGAGGAAGAAAGTTTAATTTATTTTAAATGGGAATTTCCAAGACACTATCAAAACTTCTCAGCAACATCAAGAGGAAATGGACAATCAAATATCAAGTTAAATTATTAAGAAAAAAAAAGAACATTCACAGGAAATAGCGGTGGAACATTCAACGAAGTTAACATATTTTATATTCATAAAGGATTAACGAATGAACGGCAGACAAAGGAGGTAAAACGAACTAGAACAGTAAAACACTGAGGAACTTAATGAAGAAGTAATGAAAGTATTGATAACACTTAAATACATCAAATACCATCAGGAAATACACTCAGTGGCAGCGTAATCAGGTACACACTGATTTCCTCGTGGCATGGATTTAACCAGGTACTGGAAACATCCCTTATAGATTCTGATCCATATGAGAGCATCACACAGTTGCTGGAGATTTGTCGACTGCACATTGATGCTGAGAATATCCACAGTCAAAATTACTTAGATAACATTTCTTCCCCATTCTGATGTTCAGTCTGAACAACAAC
Source organism: Cherax quadricarinatus (assembly GCF_038502225.1). Lineage (NCBI taxonomy): Eukaryota > Metazoa > Arthropoda > Malacostraca > Decapoda > Parastacidae > Cherax > Cherax quadricarinatus. The sequence continues at coordinate 975,041 of NC_091348.1, forward strand.
TGATTCTCTTCACAATGTCTGTATGCATTTAGGCACTGAGGAGCTAGCACGTGATTAGCCGATTAGATATTTGCATTAACGAGAATGTGTGCAGTTGTATCTAATAAAAGACGACCATTGAGTGAATTTTGCAGAAAATTGTGACTTATAACAGAAAAAAAAATTAAAAAGTGAAATATATTGCGAAAAAGAGGAAAATATACAAAGAAAAATGTATAAACAAAATTGCAACAAAGTTTATTGAATTGTCACATTTCATTCCCAAAAATTGGAACACGTGAAACAGTGAAGAACAGATCAACAACAAGTGGCAAACAGTGAAGAACAGATCAACAGCAAGTGGCAAACAGTGAAGAACAGATCAACAGCAAGTGTCAAGTAACTTTAGAGAAGAAACAATTATCCTAGTAGCTACACCTCGTGTACCTTAACAACCCTCCGAGATGTAAACAAACCAGGAAACATATTTGAGAATATACCACTGTAAGGAGAAAATATACTACTGTAAGAAGAGAATATACCACTGTAAGAAGAGAATATACTACTGTAAGGAGAGAATATATCACTGTAAGGAGAAAATATATCACTGTAAGAAGAGAATATACCACTGTAAGGAGAGAATATACCACTGTAAGGAGAGAATATATCACTGTAAGGAGAAAATATATCACTGTAAGAAGAGAATATACCACTGTAAGGAGAGAATATACCACTGTAAGGAGAAAATATACCACTGTAAGGAGAGAATATACCACTGTAAGGAGAAAATATACCACTGTAAGGAGAGAATATACTACTGTAAGGAGAGAATATACCACTGTAAGGAGAGAATATACCACTGTAAGGAGAGAATATACCACTGTAAGGAGAAAATATACCACTGTAAGGAGAGAATATACCACTGTAAGGAAAGAATATACTACTGTAAGGAGAGAATATACCACTGTAAGGAGAAAATATACCACTGTAAGGAGAGAATATACCACTGTAAGGAGAAAATATACCACTGTAAGGAGAGAATATACCACTGTAAGGAGAGAATATACTACTGTAAGGAGAGAATATACCACTGTAAGGAGAGAATATATCACTGTAAGGAGAGAATATATCACTGTAAGGAGAGAATATATCACTAAGGAGAGAATATATCACTGTAAGGAGAGAATATATCACTGTAAGGAGAGAATATATCACTAAGGAGAGAATATATCACTGTAAGGAGAGAATATATCACTGTAAGGAGAGAATATATCACTAAGGAGAGAATATATCACTGTAAGGAGAGAATATATCACTGTAAGGAGAGAATATATCACTGTAAGGAGAAAATATATCACTGTAAGGAGAGAATATATCACTAAGGAGAGAATATATCACTGTAAGGAGAGAATATATCACTGTAAGGAGAGAATATACCACTGTAAGGAGAAAATATATCACTGTAAGGAGAGAATATACCACTGTAAGGAGAAAATATATCACTGTAAGGAGAGAATATATCACTAAGTAGAGAATATATCACTGTAAGGAGAGAATATATCACTGTAAGGAGAGAATATACCACTGTAAGAAGAGAATATACCACTGTAAGGAGAGAATATATCACTGTAAGGAGAGAATATATCACTGTAAGGAGAGAATATATCACTGTAAGAAGAGAATATATCACTGTAAGGAGAGAATATATCACTGTAAGGAGAGAATATATCACTGTAAGAAGAGAATATACCACTGTAAGAAGAGAATATACCACTGTAAGGAGAGAATATATCACTGTAAGAAGAGAATATACCACTGTAAGGAGAGAATATACCACTGTAAGGAGAGAATATACCACTGTAAGGAGAGAATATACCACTGTAAGGAGAGAATATATCACTGTAAGAAGAGAATATACCACTGTAAGGAGAGAATATATCACTGTAAGAAGAGAATATACCACTGTAAGGAGAGAATATACCACTGTAAGGAGAGAATATATCACTGTAAGAAGAGAATATATCACTGTAAGAAGAGAATATACCACTGTAAGAAGAGAATATACCACTGTAAGGAGAGAATATATCACTGTAAGGAGAGAATATATCACTGTAAGGAGAGAATATACTACTGTAAGGAGAGAATATACTACTGTAAGGAGAGAATATATCACTGTAAGGAGAGAATATGCTACTGTAAGGAGAGAATATACTACTGTAAGGAGAGAATATACCACTGTAAGGAGAGAATATATCACTGTAAGGAGAGAATATATCACTGTAAGGAGAAAATATACCACTGTAAGGAGAGAATATACTACTGTAAGGAGAGAATATATCACTGTAAGGAGAGAATATACCACTGTAAGGAGAGAATATATCACTGTAAGGAGAGAATATACCACTGTAAGGAGAGAATATATCACTGTAAGGAGAGAATATATCACTGTAAGGAGAGAATATATCACTGTAAGGAGAGAATATACTACTGTAAGGAGAGAATATACTACTGTAAGGAGAGAATATATCACTGTAAGGAGAGAATATGCTACTGTAAGGAGAGAATATACTACTGTAAGGAGAGAATATACCACTGTAAGGAGAGAATATATCACTGTAAGGAGAGAATATACCACTGTAAGGAGAGAATATATCACTGTAAGGAGAAAATATACCACTGTAAGGAGAGAATATACTACTGTAAGGAGAGAATATATCACTGTAAGGAGAGAATATACCACTGTAAGGAGAGAATATATCACTGTAAGGAGAGAATATACCACTGTAAGGAGAGAATATATCACTGTAAGGAGAGAATATATCACTGTAAGGAGAAAATATATCACTGTAAGGAGAGAATATACTACTGTAAGGAGAGAATATATCACTGTAAGGAGAGAATATACCACTGTAAGGAGAGAATATATCACTGTAAGGAGAGAATATACCACTGTAAGGAGAGAATATATCACTGTAAGGAGAGAATATATCACTGTAAGGAGAGAATATACCACTGTAAGGATGGAATATACCACTGCAAGTATACCAGTATAGAGATAATATACCATTGTAAAGAGATAACGTACAAGTATAAAAAGATGATATACCAATGTAAGGAGATATACCAGTATAAAGAAATAATATACCACTGTAAAGCGATAATATACCAGTATATAGAGATAATATACTAATGTAAGAAGATATACCAGTATATATGGAGATTACACCACTGTAAGTATACCAGTATAAAGAGATAATATACCACTGTAAAGCGATAATATACCAGTATAAAGAGAGACTATGAGAGAACCAAATTAACAATTACTGTTTTTACAAAGTAACGATGATTATCAACCAAATTCTGACATCCTGGAACCAAGAGAAGCCATCAGAACTGTATATTTAAAGATCTTTTAGAACTAAATTATCCACTCTGAAATATTTTAAACTCGGTTTCAGGAACGTAAACTGGAAAACAAACATTTTGCTAATATTTAAAAAAAGGTGATAGAGAAAATCCTGTACATTCATTATGCTACGTTCTACGTACAGCAGCCTCGTCAATAAGTATGCAACGCAAGACTGCATTTCACACGTGACTATGTACGTGCAAAAAGTGGAGAAAATGCAGAGGTTTGCAACTAGACTGGTCCCGAAGCCATGAGGACTGATCTACGAGAAGAGACTGGAATACCCTACCTGAGAACTCTAGAACTGCAGACACATTCATCACCTTCAAAACTACCATTAGAAAACATCTTATCTCCCTGATACACCCCGTTAACTAACTACACGAATACCACCTGGTGGTTCACACTTACACTCGCTCACTCATTTGACCATAAACAGAAATATTAATCTCAGTCTTAAAATAATGAATCCTGTAATACTCCAATACTGAAACTATATACTGTGCCAAAACAAAAGCATTCACATTGCTAAACTCATAAACTAGTATTTAGTCACTTAGCCATAATACCAACTTACCTCATAATTTGTAATATTTTACAATTAAGAATAAAACTAAGTATGGCCGAAATGCCTAGCCATGCTAAGCGTTCTAGTGGTACACTCTGTAATCACAATTTTACTACATGTAAACCAAACAATAACCAAATTTCTGTAAACTCAGCATTGTAATCCTTATAGAGAATAAACTTTGAATTTGAATTTGAATTGACTAAAACAACTGAATCTGAGGATCTTACTGTATAGAAAGACCAGAAAAATCATGCTATGAACGTTCAAGATTCTCAGAGAACTGGATATACTGTACAGAGACAGACTTTACAAAGGAATATAGATGGAAGTTAAGAAAGTAACTAAGGAACACGAGCTTCCGGAAATACTTTTTCAGCCTCGGGCTGGTCAGGAAGTGAAATGACTTTTACGAGGAAATGTTGGAAACAAAGTTCATTCACAGTATTTCTAAGCATGACCCACGAGGCAGATAATTAACGAAACCCGTTGTATGCGGGTAAGAAGCTGGACCAGGAGCTGATAACGAAAACAACTTGGTACACACACATGTGCCAAGAGTGATCAGAGAAAGTGTTGAAGCACTCAATGTGATAGAGATTTATTAGCAGATGCGAGAGAATTAAACCAAACCACAGCAGTGAGTGAAAAGTTTGGGAGGCGGGTTGTAGAACCGACAGTGAACCCAGCGGTGTTATCTAAGCAAATATTATGTGGAAACAACACACACACACACACACACACACACACACACACACACACACACACACACACACACACACACACACACACACACACACACACACACACACACACACACACACACACACACACACACACATACACACACACACACCAACACACACACACACACACACACACACACACACACACACACACACACGCACGCACAAGCACACACACACACACACACACACACACACACACACACAGCTAAGAGGTATATCCTACGAGGAGAGGTTAAGGGAAATCAACCTGATAACACTGGAAGACAGGAGAGATAGGGGGGACATGATAACGACATACAAAATACTGAGAGGAATTGAAAAGTTGGACAAAGACAGGATGTTCCAGAGATTGGACACAGTAACAAGGGGACACAGTTGGAAGTTGAAGACAGATGAACCACAGGGATGTTAGGAAGTATTTCTTCAGCCACAGAGTAGTCAGTAAGTGGAATAGTTTGGGAAGCGATGTAGTGGATGCAGGATCCATACATAGCTTTAAGCAGAGGTATGATAAAGCTCACGGTTCAGGGAGAGTGACCTAGTAGCGTCCAGTGAAGAGGCGGGGCCAGGAGCTCGGACTCGACCCCTGCAACCTCAACTAGGTGAGTACAACTAGGTGAGTACACACACACACACACACACACACACACACACACACACACACACACACACACACACACTGCACAAACATGTTAAGGACACTTCCAGAGTGAGAGGGGAGGACGAACTAGCAAGACTGGACCTTGTGTTCACCCTGAGCAGTTCAGACATTGAGGACATCACATATGAGAGTCCCCAAGGAGCTAGTGACCACGTGGCTCTGTGCTTTGAATACATAGTAGAGTTACAAGTGGAGAGGGTAACAGGAGTTGAATGAGAAAAGCCAGACTATAAAAGAGGGGACTACATAGGTTTGAGGAACTTCCTGCAGGAGGTTCAGTGTGACAGAGAACTGGTAGAAAAGTCAGTAAACGAAATGCAAGAAGGCAGAGGAAAGGTTTGTTCCCAAGGGTAACAGAAATAATGGGAAGATCAGAACGAGTTCTTGGTTTGCCCGACGGTGTAAGGAGGCAAAAACTAAGTGCAATAGAGAATGGAAAAAGCACTGAAGGTAAAGAACACATGAAAATAGGGAGATTAGTCGCAGAGCCAGGAACGAGTATGCACAGGTAAGGAGGGAGGCCTAGCGACAGTATGAAAATAACATAGCATCGAAAGTCAAGTCTGACCCAAAGCTGTTGTATAGCCACATCAGGAGGAAGACAACAGTCAAAGACCTGGTGATCAGGCTGAGGACAGAAGGTGGGAAACTCACAAGAAACGATCATGAGGTATGTGAGGAGCTAAACAGGAGATTTAAGAAAGTATTTACAGTAGAGACAGGAAGGGCTCTGGGAAGACAGCACAGAGGGGAACATCAACAGGGAATATACCAGCGAGTGTTGGATGACATTCGAACAACGGAGGAGGAGGTGCAGAAGCTACTAAGTGACCTTGATACCTCAAAGGCGATGGGACCAGACAACATTTCCCCATGGGTCCTTAGAGAAGGAGCAGAGACGCTGTGCATGCCACTAACCACAATCTTCAATACATCCCTTGAAACTGGGCAACTACCTGAGATATGCCTGACAGCAAATGCAGTCCCCATTTTTAAGAAAGGACACAGAAACGAGGCACTAAACTACAGACCAATGTCTCTGATGTATATAGTATGCAAAGTCATGGAAAAGATTACCAGGAGGAGAGTGGTGGAGCACCTGGAATGGAACAAGGTTATAAATGACAACCAGCATGGATTCATTGAAGGCAAATCCTGTGTCACAAGCCTTCTGGAGTTTTATGACAAGGTAACAGAAGTAAGACACGAGAGAGAGGGGTGGGTGGATTGCATTTTCCTGGACTGCAGGAAGGCCTTCGACACAGTTCGTCACAAGAGATTAGAGCAGGCGCGTATAACAGGGAGAGCACTGCAATGGATCAGAGAATACCTGACAGGGAGGCAACAACGAGTCATGGTACGTGAAGAGGTATCACAGTGAGCGCCTGTGACGAGCGGGGTCCCACAGGGGTAAGTTCTAGGAGCAGTGCTATGTTTGATATATGTGAATGACATGATGGAAGGGATAGACTCTGAAGTGTCCCTGCTCGCCGATGATGTGAAGTTGATGAGAAGAATTAAATCAGATGAGGATCAGGCAGGACGACAAAGAGACCTGGACAGACTGGACACGTGGTCCAGAAACTGGCTTCTCGAATTCAGCCCTGCCAAATGCAAAGTCATGAAGATCGGGGAAGGGCGAAGAAGACCGCAGACAGAGTATAGACTAGGTGGCCAAAGACTGCAAACCTCACTCAAGGGGAAAGATCTTGGGGTGACTATAACACCGAGCACGTCTCCGGAGGCACACATCAACCAGGTAACTGCTGCAGCATGTGGGTGACTGGCAAACCTGAGAATAGCGCTCCGATACCTTAATAAGGAATCGTTCAAGACACTGTACACTGTGTACGTCAGGCCCATACTGGAGTATGCAGCACCAGTTTGGAACCTACACCTGGTCAAGCACGTCAAGAAGTTAGAGAAAGTACAAAGGTTTGCAACAAGGCTAGTTCCAGAGCTCAGAGGAATGTCGTACGATGAAAGGTTGAGGGAAATCGGACAGACGACACTGGAGGACAGGAGGGTCAGGGGAGACATGATAACGACATACAAGATACTGCGTGGAATAGATAAGGTGGACAGAGACAGGATGTTCCAGAGAGGGGACACAGAAACAAAGGGTCACAATTGGAAGCTGAAGACTCAGACGAGTTACAGGGATGTTAGGAAGTATTTCTTCAGTCATAGAGTTGTCAGGAAGTGGAATAGACTAGCAAGTGACGTAGTGGAGGCAGGAACCATATATAGCTTTAAGACGAGATATGACAAAGCTCAGGAAACAGAGAGAGAGAGGACCTAGTAGAAATCAGTGAAGAGGCGGGGCCAGGAGCTGAGTCTCGATCCCTGCAACCACAACTAGGTGAGTACACACACACACACACACACACACACACACACACACACACACACACACACACACAAAGACACATATAGACACTCATACGCACACACAACCTCCAGACACCACCCTCAAGACATTACCCTCCAGACACCACCCTCCAGATACTACCTTACTGATACCACCCAGCAGTCACACGTGTCTGGAGGGTGGTATCTTGAGGTGAGTACACACAAACACACACACACACACACAAACAAACACACACAACACACAATACACACAACACACACACACATACACATACACATACACACACCACAACATCAAGGCATCAAGGTACCAAGGCATTTCAACTTTCACGGTATCAACAGAATCAACGTCTCGACAGTAATAAGAGTTTTTGTCACAGCATTTTTTTTGTTAGGAGATGGTTAAGAGGATGTGTTCCGCCGCTACATTGTCTCCTGTGTTGTACCAAGACGCAGATGAAGGTGAAAGTAAGTGTTCACTTGTTGCGCTCAGCGCAGCTCAGTAGATCCTGCGCTGGCCCGAGGTCGCTTCCACGACGGAAGTTCCTTAGTGATTGTTGCCTCTGCATGGAAGTTATCCTGCGTGCCAGCGACACCTATCATCCTTCCTTTCACTCCTGTGTGTCCTTCAACACCTGGATAATAATCCTATCCTCTTATTTCGCCGTTGCTAAGTCAATCAAAGGAAAGCACTGGTTTGGTAATAGAGTTGTGGATGAGTGGAACAAACTCCCGAGTACAGTTATAGAGGCTAAAACGTTGTGTAGTTTTAAAAATAGGTTAGATAAACACATGAGTGGGTGTGGGTGGGTGTGAGTTGGACCGGACTAGCTTGTGCTACTAGGTCTGATGCGGTGCTCCTTCCTTAAGTGGAAGTGACCTGACTAGGTGGGTCATTGGGCTAATCGGGGGGGAGGACATGGACCTGCTTCGCATGGGTCAGTAGGCCTGCTGCTGTGTTCCTTCTTTCTTATGTTCTTATGTTCTTAACAAGCCTTAAACAGTAATAATCTGATTTTGATAGTTTTTGGGATCTCGGTGGGTCCATTCCTCCGATCGAGGGTCAGAATTGGAGGGTAGTGTCTGGAGGGTAGTGTCTGGAGATTTGTGTCTGAAGGGCCGTGTCTGGAGGTTGGTGTCTGGAGGGTAGTGTCTGGATGGTGGTGTCTGAGGGTAGGGTCTGAAGGGCAGTGTCTGGAGGGTAGGGTTTGGAGGGTGGTGTCTGTAGGATGGTGTATGGAGGGTAATGTCAGGAGGGTGGTACCTGGAGGGTCGTGTCTGGATGGTGGTGTTTGGAGGGTAGTGTCTGAAGGGTGGCATCTGGAGGGTGGTGCTGGAGGGTCGTGTCTGGATGGTGGTGTTTGGAGGGTAGTGTCTGAAGGGTGGCATCTGGAGGGTGGTGTCTGGAGGGTGGTGCTGGAGGGTGGTGTCTGGAGGGTGGTGTCTGGAGGGTGGTGTCTGGAGGGTGGTGTCTGGAGGGTGGTGCTGGAGGGTGGTGCTGGAGGGTGGTGCTGGAGGGTGGTGCTGGAGGGTGGTGCTGGAGGTTGGTGTCTGGAGGGTGGTGCTGGAGGTTGGTGTCTGGAGGTTGGTGTCTGGAGGTTGGTGTCTGGAGGGTGGTGCTGGAGGTTGGTGTCTGGAGGTTGGTGTCTGGAGGGTGGTGTCTGGAGGGTGGTGTCTGGAGGGTGGTGTCTGGAGGGTGGTGTCTGGAGGGTGGTGTCTGGAGGGTGGTGTCTGGAGGGTGGTGTCTGGAGGGTGGTGTCTGGAGGGTGGTGCTGGAGGGTGGTGCTGGAGGGTGGTGCTGGAGGGTGGTGCTGGAGGTTGGTGTCTGGAGGGTGGTGTCTGGAGGGTGGTGCTGGAGGGTGGTGTCTGGAGGGTGGTGCTGGAGGGTGGTGTCTGGAGGGTGGTGTCTGGAGGGTAGTGTTACTACAATGGTTACGCTGGCATTCTCTGGTAGTGTGTCTGGCATGGATGACCGATCGTTCTTTGTAGATAATTCTTGTGGGATTGTGAATATCTCATCAAAAGCTTCCAATGGTGTCACAAGTGTGGCTGCTGTCTCTCTGTTGGGGCATCATGGGTATTGGGAAAGTGACAGACTCATCCACATAATCAGGTGTAGTGGCAGGTGGGATTTATGGCAGAACATTAGCGCAATGTGTGCTAACTGTGGTGGCTAGCTCCTCCACTAATGGTGTAGCAAAAGGCAGTCTGGTGTTACCAGAAGCTTTTGCTGGGGAAGTGGATTTCCCACGCTTTCTGTAGGTGGGGTCACAGGTATGGCAGTGATTGGCTGTCTGGTCTCACCCTGGGTTTGTTATTAACGAACTGTTGTCTGTTTTGAACGAAGGTTGTTTGGGTTCCACTTGCAGCCCTTATGCCAAATTGTAACCACTACTACTCCTGGCCTTTCCCACTTTGACTGTCATGCCCCAGTGTGCATTCATTAGTGGGTAGAGGGTTGTTTTCCGGCATATTTGCCACACCTATAATGGAGTATTTTGCAGTCTACTGCAGTATGGCCATAGTTCTGGTGGCATCTGTAACACCACTGACGTTGCTGATACACTTCAAAAGGTTTTAAAGGCAGGCCTCGAACCCATATTTTCTGAGGGATGGGCACTGAACCCATCTATCTGGCAACAATTCGATTCCTTCCTTCTTTTAAGTCTTTTAGGTCTAATGGCACGTTCACTTTGAGTTAAATAAGAGAAATCCATGCAGAAAGAGAATCCAAAGATTATGTTTCTGATCCGCTTATTTATGTGCTGAATTTCTAATGGAGGACAGAGCAGCTTAATGCCTCCATAACTTGTATTAAGCAGATCATTGATCATATCACCATTCTGTAATAAAGTTGGTAGAATTACCGACAATATGTGAAGTAAAAGGACACAAGTGCAACTAATGTGACATTTATTGTGGCAACGTTTCGCTCTCCAGGAGCTTTATCAAGCCATTATGGCTTGATAAAGCTCCTGGAGAGCGAAACGTTGCCACAATAAATGTCACATTAGTTGCACTTGTGTCCTTTTACTTCACATATCACCATTCTGTTCTAATAACATAGTTGAGTGAATTATTTCTGAACTGGATCCTCCTTCCATTACCGAGGTACAATTAGTAGGAAGTATGGTGTTGTGAAGGAGGTACAACCAAACACATTCATCCTTTGAGGAAAGGCTTGTTGCACCCTGTATGCACCATGGACATTTAATGTCACGTTGACTACGAATAGTGTGAGTCTGGCTAGGACGGCGTTCTAGCGAACTCTCACTTATTTTTCTTTTGCTTACTTTTAACACTGATAGCCATCATCGTTTCCAACACCTGCATGAATATGTTCTTCCATGAGAGTCGTCATGCTTGCCACTGATGGTGTCCCTTGCAAGACTTTCACAACAGAAGATTTCCTCACTCACCCACAGGCCAAACACTAACAGGGAGGTAGGGATGGGGGTTGAATTTCTCCATGCATGACAGCCCACAGGTCACTAACAAGGGTCACACCACCATCAACGTTGGGGAAGCTGAACCTCTATAAAACAAGCACTGTAGTACTAGAGAAAGAGAGAGAGAGAGAGGAGGGGGAAGCAAGAAACATTATCTCTTGATATAATAGCAATCTCAATGAAGTAAAGTAGGCGCAAATAACCACAGGTAGAGCTTAATAGTTAGTACAAAGGACAGATACGATTGCAATTATCATTTAGCACAAACACACTCACAAAATATAACTGGTAACCACTAAATATTCTGCCATACAACAGAGGAGAGATAACTTGGTGACTTTCCCTACCAGACTCTTAAAACAAAACTTGGTAGCCTTATTAAGTATTGCATAATACAAAAAAATTCTTAGTGTCGAGGGGTGATACATAAAAAAAAGATCGGAGGAACAGTATCCGGAACACTACTGGAGAAAAAAATATTAGCAATCTTGTGAGCTCGGACAGGAGATGCTCTGCAACATCTTCATCTGCTGGGCTCACTAACTGCTGCATGTGTTGTGGTATTAATCCAGTGAAAACACCCGCAGGTGGGATGGACATAGGCACAACACCGTAACTTAACAATACACAAATAACTCGCACATTGAAGAGATAAGTTTACGATGGCGTTTCGGTCCGACTTGGACCATTGACAAAGTCACACAGTGTGATTTTGCAATGGTCAAAACAGAACTGAAACGTCGTCTTAAGCTTCTCTTCCTTACGTGCGGGTTATTTATGTATTAAACACTTGTTTCTTGCCCTGTTAAGAGTTCTCAGTGGTCTTAACAAAAACGAAATTTTCGTTATTGCAAGTTGTGAGTGGATGTTTGTCTGGTATAGTATCAACAGTGATGGAATCTCTTCCAACTCTCCATCCCTTCCTCTCAATCCTCTTTCACTCTGCATCAACCGATTTTTACTTTCTCAACTCTCCTCCCTTCTTTCAGCCCTGCTTCTGTTTCAATCCCTACCCTGCTTCCACCTCTAGCTTCCACCCTCCCTCTCGACGCTCAGACGCGATGCAATCATACAGATTGTTCAAACACTCTATTACTGTATGAGCAATGGTGTACGTAAATACCAATACCTGTAAACTAAGCCAGTTTTCTCTCGTGATGTTTTGTGTTGTGCATATTGCAGGAGTTATCTTCTAATGTAGGTTTTATTTGCTATTGTATTGTGTACATTGCAGGTGTTCCCTTGCGTTGTGTTGTGTACCAGATAGGTACACGGCACAACAGTGTTGTATACCAGAAAGGTACACGGCACAACAGTGTTGTGTACCAGACAGGTACACAACACAACAGTGTTTCACACCATGCAGGTACACAACACAACAGTGTTGTGTACCATACAAGTACACAACAGTGTTGTGCACCAGACAGATACACAACACAACAGTGTTGTGTACCTGTCTGGTGCACCTGTATGGTGTACCTGTGCACCTGTATGGTACACAACAGTGTTGTGTACCATACAGATACACAGCAGTGTTGTGCACCAGACAGGTACACAACAGTGTTGTGCACCAGACAGGTACACAACAGTGTTGTGCACCAGACAGGTACACAACAGTGTTATGCACCAGACAGGTACACAACAGTGTTGTGCACCAGACAGGTACACAACAGTGTTGTACAGGTACACAACAGTGTTGTGCACCAGACAAGTACACAACAGTGTTGTGCACCAGACAGGTACACAACAGTGTTATGCACCAGACAGGTACACAACAGTGTTGTGCACCAGACAGGTACACAACAGTGTTGTGCACCAGACAGGTACACAACAGTGTTGTGCACCAGACAGGTACACAACAGTGTTGTGCACCAGACAGGTACACAACAGTGTTGTGCACCAGGTAGGTACACAACACAATACAATAGCAATGTAAAAACACAAGTTTCAACATTTTCTTTACATATTTTACCATGACTATCATACCCAACAAAGACTCATTTTTTAATTCCTTATCTTAGCCCAACAGTTCATGACACAGGATGCTGTTGAGTGTTATCTTACCATTAGAGCGTTCTGTTGACAACTTAATGGACCTGGATTCAATTCCCGGGAGGGCTGAGATGTATGGGAGAGTCTCATAACACCTTCTTCCCTTGTTCAGCTAGCAGAAACAAGTTACTTGGAGTTAGTTGAATATTGTGGGTCGCATCCTAGAGCGGATGGTGATAGAACCGAAATGTTTGCAACCCATAGACCGACGGTGTTTTGGATATGATCTTGGGTTAATAACCCAAAGAAAGTCTTGGGTTATCCTGGATTAATTAACCCATAGAAAGTCTTTGGCAATCCTGGGTTAATAGGCAGAATAAAGTCTTACGTTACCTTAAGAAAGTCTTGGGTTACTCTGGGTTAATTAACCAGAAGAAAGTTTTGGATTATCCTGGACTAATTAACCCATACAAAGTCATGGGCAATCCTGGGTTAACAGCCAAAATAAAATCCTGGGTTACCTTTGGTTAACAATCCTTAGAAAGTTATGGGTTAACCTGGGTTAACTAACCCAAAGAAAGTCTTGGATTATCTTGGGTTACTAACCAGAACAAAGTTGTGAAGCAACGCGTCACGACACACACATCCCCTCCTACCAGGATCACAACTTAACCAACTGATTTGCAATGACAAATTTCTTGACAAGCATGACCTGTTCGAAATGGTATTTTTGAAGTGACGTAATAACATGGCACTGTGGATAATAAAGCCCCACTGTGGGTGATAAAGCCCCATTATAGGCGATAAAGCCCACTGTTTGTGATAAAGCCAGAGTACAGATGATAAAGCCTCACTGTGTTTGATGAAACATATGGATAATAATGTCACACTGTGGGTGATAAATCCAGGTATGGATGATAAAGCCATAATGTGGGTGATGTCCCACTGTGGGAGATAGTTTCCGACTATGGGTTATGAAGCCCCTCTCTGGGTGATAAAGCAACTCTGTAAGTAATAAAGCTCTGCTGTGAATATAAACCCCCACTTGGGTTAATAAAGCACCAGTGTGGGCGATAAAGCCCCACTGTGAATAAATCCCCACTTAAGGTTATAAAGCTCCACTGTTGGTGTTAAAGTTCCATGGTGGGTAATAAAATCCCAGTGTAGATGATAAATTCCCACTTGGGATTATAAAGTACCACTACAGGTGACAAAGATCCACTGTGAATGATAAATCCCTACTGATGTCTTTAAAATCATACTGTGGTATCACAAGCACAACTTTCAATGGGCATGAGTACCTGGTTGTGCAAGATACCAGCTTGTAGCGGAGTCATTAGGACAATCAGAGATGAGGAATAAAGTGTACACTAGAAGACTGTTTGGGTATAATATATATTCCCACTTCCAGAATGAATGTACAATTATTCACATTAATTACAATAGAATGAGAGTACTCTCAATGCTACTGCAGTTGCAAACCCATACGGAAAGATTCTAATCTAGTGTGTGACTAGGTAACCCGAGGCATTTGAGGGTCTGAGGTTCCAGTTTGCTCCTCCATGCGAGGTAACAATGTGCTGGAGGAAGATAGTTTGAGCTCCCCTTACAAGGATGATGCACAAATCCTGAGCAAGAAATTCCTAGCCACACCCAAGGCTGACTAAGATAACATGCAGAAATGAGGCTTTGTGTAATTCATGCCAAAAACAACACTGCACCTGGTGCACACCGTCTCCCCACCCACCCCAGCACACCCTTACACTTGGGGTCAGTCAAATCAATTTGATGGGCAGCATGCCGTCAATACATAAGTAAATTAAAATAGCCACTGAGACCACCTTTCCTCGCTACCTTTCTATCCAGTTAATGACGCGATGGACAGATACATGGCTTCATACCTGGAATCTACCTGGAGGGAATTGCGGGGGTCAACGCCCCTGTGGACTAGTCCAGGATCAGGCTTCATGGATTTGAGGACGACAAATTTGTCCAACCTTTTATTAACCTAACCAAAAAATTGAGAAGACTAACACGGTGGTTTAGGGAAACAGTTGCTAGTGCCGAAAATGGAAATGGAAAGTTATCAGCGTAAAAAAAAATAATCCGCTTACAAAAATATTGTAGTAAACACATAAAATAGTCAAAAGAAAAACATGGAATGAATTACAATAAAAGAAAATACAATAAGGTACATATAAGCATAAGAGGCAATAAAGAGATGATTGCACAAAAGCTAATTGCAGGCAATACTGGCTAAACAATGCAAGCATGAACAAAGGAACAATTACAGGAGGTTGTGCAGAAAGTTACTTGAAAGAGTAGCTGGTACTTTAAATATGCAACATTGCAAAACTGGGCAATTGACTTTGCAGATAGACTTAAAAGTGAAGATATAGAATAAAAGAGCTGAATTACACCTTAGAGGCAAGAAAGTTGCTCAGACTGACAGCTGAACGTGTCTGCCAATAACCTAGCCCACTGAGGTAAATAATATTTATTACCACGAGCTTTGACACCAATGTAAACATGGAAGTCAACGAGAATTCAATAGGTCGAGGAAGGTTAACTGGTAAATTAATAATTTATATATTTATTCAACAGTATGTCTCAGCAACGCATGTTACATATAACTATAATTGTGGCGTAATAAATTTATACTAACTGTCTTCTATTTTTCTTAGTAAATAATAATTAGAAGTACACAAGTAGGTAATGATGGCTGTAGTGAATGATTAACACAAGTCTCGGTTAACAAGCAAGACAAGTTAATGACACAGTCAGAACTGTGCACTATTAATCGACAAGCCCCACAAGGATATCAATACAGAAGTGCAACTGCACAGCTTGCGGTGTATAACCCTGGAGACGGAAAACGGGATGACAGAGGAAATTAACCTCAATAATAGCAGTTTGAACAAGGTAGCAACGTTTCCTACACCACGGCAGAATTCTAGACGGAACTAGACAGAGTGAAGACAATCGAGACAACACATAACTACTACCTACTGAGACCAGTATCCATCAAGCCCTAGAGAGCGAGATTTAGTCTAGAAAATTCTCCGGAAGTGACCGAACTAAACAGCAACATCGTTCGGTTATCGAGACAAATCACAGATAACAGTTCGAAACATTACGAAAGTGACGAACAGAACTGACGACGATGAAGGACAAGCGACGTGAGAAAGCTAGTGAAATGCGCTAACCTGCGGCTGGCGGCCACTGAACCAGCGGATACATGAGCTTGCAAAAGCTCTCAGACGGCCAGTGTTAACTTAACCTACCATCACATTACTGCGTAATCACAAGGCATCTTACTAATGTGACAGATATTATCATAAATTTCTGGAGTAAATACGAGATAACATTTAATAACATCAGGTTATATTCTAATTTCCTGTGGACAAAAAGAATATTAAATAATATTAATAATTTTAATGCTACACTTATCCTATCACAATCTAGTTTATTGTTGTATTTAAACTCAAGCACTGATCTGTGTTCATGGAAGTGCATGGTAGTATAAAACTGTAACTGATAGCAAAAATCCAGTAACAGAATCATACAAATGTTAGCTTATAAGTACTTAGTGCAGTTTAATTAAATAAAAGCATAAAATTCACAAATTCTGGCCACAAAATAGAGCAAAACACCAACGTCAAAGACCTCGGAGTGATCATGTCGGAGGATCTCACCTTCAAGGACCATAACATTGTATCAATCGTATCTGCTAGAAAAATGACAGGATGGATAATGAGAACCTTCAAAACTAGGGAGGCCAAGCCCATGATGACACTCTTCAGGTCACTTGTTCTATCTAGGCTGGAATACTGCTGCACACTAACAGCACCTTTCAAGGCAGGTGAAATTGCTGACCTAGAAAATGTACAGAGAACCTTCACGGCGCGCATAACGGAGATAAAACACCTCAATTATTGGGAGCGCTTGAGGTTCCTAAACCTGTATTCCCTGGAACGCAGGTGGGAGAGATACATGATTATATACACCTGGAAAATCCTAGAGGGACTAGTACCGAACTTGCACACGAAAATCACTCACTACGAAAGCAAAAGACTTGGCAGACGATGCACCATCCCCCCAATGAAAAGCAGGGGTGTCACTAGCACGTTAAGAGATCATACAATAAGTGTCAGGGGCCCGAGACTGTTCAACTGCCTCCCAGCACACATAAGGGGGATTACCAACAGACCCCTGGCAGTCTTCAAGCTGGCACTGGACAAGCACCTAAAGTCAGTTCCTGATCAGCCGGGCTGTGGCTCGTACGTTGGTTTGCGTGCAGCCAGCAGCAACAGCCTGGTTGATCAGGCTCTGATCCACCAGGAGGCCTGGTCACAGACCGGGCCGCGGGGGCGTTGACCCCCGGAACTCCAGGTAAACTCCAGGTAAACACAGAGAATAAAAGATAAAAATATACCGTAGTTGTAATATGGCAGCGAAAATACCCTAAAAATTATGAAGTATGCAAGATAATATAGCAAGACAGGTACTACTGAATAGAAATTGCAGGCTAACTTTACAGAATAATGCAAAAATATTGCCAACAATTGAAAATTACCTAGTGAAAAGGCACAGACTGACGTACAGGATGTGCACAGCATATTACTGCTGCACAGGATCAAACACAGCAATGTGGCTGACAGAGGGACTGTATATACTAAGAGGGACCCAAGACAGGTATAAACAACTCCAGAGAAAGTGGATGCTGAATAATGGTGTTTGCAGCGCTGAGCGCTCAAACTGCCAGACATGACTACACTGTCCTGTTGATAACGGTATAAAATACGGACAAGTTGATGATTAAGACACATGTGCAACAGTTGGGTATCTTTACTGTTGAAACATTTCGCCTACACAGTAGGTTTCGTCAGTCAAATACAGAGGCAGCTGGCGTAGCAGTGAAATAAAGATGTGTTTAAGAAATCCTAATAAAATGACTGCAAACAAACCAAGGTACTGGTAGGACTCGAACTCATGATAAAAGAGTTTTACGATTCACTTGCCGTGAGCTCGAGCCCCACCCGTACCGTGGTTGTGTAATCAGTCTATTAAACTTGGAGAAATAGTATTTGAGACGGCCAGTCCCTCAACCTGAAGAAGAGCTCAGCTCCATTTCACTACTACACCTGTTGTCTCTGTATTTGACTGAAGAAACCTACTGTGTAGACGAAAAGTTTGTACATGTCTTAATCCTACCCACCACTGACCTCATCACAGCTGACCAGTGGTGTTTCGCCCATGTGACGTGACTTGAAGACACAGCTATTAGACTCAATACATACTTTAGACATCAAATTGCATTGAATTGTTAACAATACTTGAAACACTTGTTAGCATGGGAAAATAACGCCGGACACTTGGTATGAAAGTTATATGATTTTCTTTTAAGAAATATTCTATTGTTTTCCACATAGGTCACTGTAAACACATTAATTTGCTCGCAAGACACTGAAACACTGCAGGACAGAGAACACTGTCATGAGACACAGAGATGATGTAGGCTTGTGTTGCTGATGCTAGTTAATTATTATCATGGGGAGCGCTAAACCCGTAAGATTATACAGCGCATGTGGGGGGGATTTAAGGCATTCAGGTTTAATTCAGGGAACTGGAGCATAGATCCAATTCCCTAGATCAAAAGCCCCTCATCAGCGTCAAGGAACCTCCCTGGTGGCCTGGTGGTTAACGCTCTCGCTTCACACGGTGAGGGCCTGGGTTCGATTCCCAGCCAGAGTAGAAACATTGGACGTGTTTCTTTCCACCTGTTGTCTATGTTCCCCATCAGTAAAATGGGTACCTGGGTGTTAGTCGACTGGTGTGGGTCGCATCCTGGGACACTGACCTAAGGAGGCCTGGTCACAGACCGGGCCGCGGGGGCGTTGACCCCCGGAACTCTCTCCAGGTAAACTCCAGGTAAAGGGGATGCTAGTTTAGGCATGACAGTGGCTTGGTGTCCTGGTGGCTAAAGCTCTCCCTTCACACGGCGAGGGTCTGGCTTCGATTCCCAGCCAGGGTAGAAACATTGGGCGTGTTTCTTTACACCTGTTGTCTATTTTTCCCATCAGTAAAATGGGTACTTGGTTGTTAGTCGACTGGTGTGGGTCGCATCCTGGGACACTGACCTAATTTGCCCGAAATGTTTAGCAAAACAAGCTGGCTTTCAGTATAGTAGTATGTCATTGATGTCAGCTAGGTCTAGTGGCTAACGCGACGGGCTGGAGTTTTGAGACTCTCTGACCGCGGGTTCAATTCCGGCCGGGGTATGGTTTGGTCAGCTAGGACTGTATACCATGTACATGTGCTTGTAGTAAATAAAGATATTATTATTATGATGATGATGATGATGATGATGATGATGATGATGATGATGATGATGATGATGATGATGATGTGTGGGAGCGGCTTGGGTGTGGCATTGCGTTCATAAGAACATAAGAACATAAGAAAGAAGGAACACTGCAAAAGGCCTACTGACCCATGCGGAGCAGGTCCATGTCCCCCCCCCCGGATTATCCCAATGACCCACCCCCCGGATTATCCCAAAGACCCACCCAGTCTGGTCATCCCCACTCAAGGATGGAGCACTGTACCAGACCTAGCAGCACAAGCTAGTCAGGTCCAACTCACACCCACCCACACCCACTCATGTATTTATCTAACCTATTTTTAAAACTACACAACGTTTTAGCCTCAATAACTGTACTCGGGAGTTTGTTCCACTCATCCACAACTCTATTACCAAACCAGTACTTTCCTATATCCTTCCTGAATCTGAATTTTTCCAACTTGAAACCATTGCTGCGAGTCCTGTCTTGGCTGGAAATTTTCAGCACACTATTTACATCCCCTTTATTTATTCCTGTTTTCCATTTATACACCTCGATCATATCCCCCCTAATTCTACGCCTTTCGAGAGAGTGCAGATTCAGGGCCCTCAGTCTATCCTGATACATGGGATCATCTTTGTCATCCTCCTTTGTACGTTTTCCAGAGCATTTATATCCATTCTGTAATACGGTGACCAGAACTGAGCAGCATAGTCTAAATGAGGCCTAACTAAGAATATATAGAGTTGAAGAACAACCTGAGAACTTCTATTATTTATACTTCTAGATATGAAGCCAAGAATTCTGTTAGCTTTAATGCGAACACTAATGCACTGTTGTCTTGGTTTCAGATTACTGCTAACCAGAACTCCTAAATCATTTTCGCAATCAGTAGTATTAAGATCTACATTATTTAGTTTATATGTGGCATATTTATTTAACTGTCCAACATTTAGAACTTTGCATTTGTCTATATTAAACTGCATCTGCCACTTCTCCGACCACTGCGTCAGTCTATTCAAACCATCCTGGAGTGCTCTAATGTCCTCATTAGAATGAATTGGACGGCCTATTTTGGTGTCATCAGCAAATTTGCTTATGTCGCTATTTATTCCCTCATCTATGTCGTTTATGTAAATTGTGAACAACAAGGGGCCCAACACTGACCCCTGAGGAACACCGCTTGTGACGTGTCTCCATTCTGATTTCTCCCCATTTATGCAAACTCTCTGCTGTCTATTAGTCAGCCATGCCTCTACCCAGGAAAAAAATTCTTCTCCTATTCCGTGAGCCCTAAGTTTCCTCAATAGCCTCTGGTGTGGAACTCTATCGAAAGCCTTACTGAAGTCCATATACACAATATCATATTCATTACCATGATCTACCTCCTCAAACACCTTAGTGAAAAAAAGTTAGTAAATTCGTAAGACAGGAACGCCCCTTTGTAAAACCGTGTTGAGAATCATTAATCAATCTGTGCCTGTCAAGATGGCTACGAATTGCTTCGGCAATTATTGATTCCATAAATTTTCCCACTATGGAGGTAAGGCTTATTGGTCTATAGTTCGAAGCCAAGGACCTGTCACCTGCCTTGTAAATAGGTATTATATTTGCCATTTTCCACTTATCAGGCACTATGCCAGTATGTAGTGATATGTTAAAAAGATTAGCCAAAGGTATGCTAAGTTCCTCTTTACATTCCTTTAACACCCTTGCAAACAGTTCATCAGGACCTGGGGATTTGTTAGGTTTTAGTTTCTCTATTTGTCTGAGGACCATGTCACTAGTTACCGCAATCGTACATAGTTTATTATCATCCTGTTCTACGTAATCTGTTATTTCAGGAATATCGCTAGTATTTTCCTGGATGAAAACTGAGTTGAAGTAGGTATTTAGAATTTCACACATATCCTTATCACTGTCAGTGATCTGACCAGAGTTACTCTTAAGTGGGCCAATCTTGTCCCTAATCTTACTTCTGTATACCTGAAAGAACCCTTTTGGGTTAGTCTTTGAATCCCTTGCGACCTTAGCCTCATAATCTCTTTTTGCTTTTCTTATTCCTTTCTTTATTTTTCTCTGTAATTGAATATATTGATTTCTTAACTGCCCATCCCATCTTTTGATACGCCTATATATGCCTCTCTTTTGACCAATGAGATGTTTTAATCTATTGTTCATCCAAGGCTTGGCGAGGCAGCTTAGGGTTTACTAGGAGCCGGGCTAAGGGGTTGAACTCTGCCAAGACCACACATAACGACATAGTACAACAGATAAGCAGAGACTGACAACGAAAATGAGCTCAGCAGAGCGTGAGGTGTCAAGAATAGTGTGTATGCGTGTGTGTGGCTGACTCAAATTGTAGTGTTTGTGACCATTCTGACTGAGCTCTTCTCAGAGACACCTGGACGGCAGAATCAAGCAATGTATCTGTTCCACGATACAACATTTCCAACACACAGAAAACCTCACCACACAGAAACCTCCATCACACAGAAACCTCACCTTTTGATACTGAAGAGAGCAGGATCTTGACAAGAGACAGCAGAAAATGAAATACAGCTTAGTACATGCTGGTCACGCTGGTCACAAGACTTGGCGTGGAGACGAGACGTCAAGGGCGACTCCGGAGCCAATATTTAAGTCGAAAAGTAGGATTTTGACCAGAAAACAGCTTTCTTGGACGTCCTGCGGTATACTATGACTGCTGGGAATATCCTAGACGCCCTGAGGTCCTGGATGGTTGCTGCACTATTATGTGCTACCATCACTATCAGGCCATACATGAGTCATGTGTTACCGTCACTATCAGGCCATACACGAGTCATGTGTTACCGTCACTATCAGGCCATACACGAGTCATGTGTTACCGTCACTATCAGGCCATACACGAGTCATGTGTTACCGTCACTATCAGGCCATACACGAGTCATGTGTTACCGTCACTATCAGGCCATACACGAGTCATGTGTTACCGTCACTATCAGGCCATACATGAGTCATGTGTTACCGTCACTATCAGGCCATACACGAGTCATGTGTTACCGTCACTATCAGGCCATACACGAGTCATGTGTTACCGTCACTATCAGGCCATACACGAGTCATGTGTTACCGTCACTATCAGGCCATACACGAGTCATGTGTTACCGTCACTATCAGGCCATACACGAGTCATGTGTTACCGTCACTATCAGGCCATACACGAGTCATGTGTTACCGTCACTATCAGGCCATACACGAGTCATGTGTTACCGTCACTATCAGGCCATACATGAGTCATGTGCTACCGTCACTATCAGGCCATACACGAGTCATGTGCTACCGTCACTATCAGGCCATACACGAGTCATGTGTTACCGTCACTATCAGCCCATACATGAGTCATGTGTTACCGTCACTATCAGGCCATACACGAGTCATGTGTTACCGTCACTATCAGGCCATACACGAGTCATGTGCTACCGCGCACAGTGTGTTGCTTTCACCATTGTCTACCTGCTTGCTCATATACACTACCCACTTCTCATGTTGTCTACCCACCTTTCATGTTGTCTACCCACTTCTCATGCTGTCTACCCACCTCTCACGTTGTCTACCTCTCTCTCATGTTGTCTACCCGCCTCTCATGTTGCCTACCCACCTCTCATGTTATCTACCCACCTGTTCATATTGTCTACCTTCCTTCTCATATTGTCTACCCCACCTGCTTATATTGTCTACCCACCTGCTAATATATTCTACCCACCTAATATTGTCTACCCACCTAATATTGTCTACCCATCTGCTAATACTGTCTACCCTCCTGCTCATACTGGCAGGCTTCACCTTCTTGCATCATAAATAATAATCGTACATACATGAACGTATCTTCATTACGTTCAGTCACATCGTTGGTCTGTCAACTTTTTTTATTGTTAACTCCTTAACTTTTTGTTTTATGTAAGTATTTTTTGTAGTTTTTTCACGATGTAACCTAAGCCAGTTTAGCCTAACCCACATTAACATAACTCAACCTAACCCAGCGTTAATTAACCCAGTGTAACTTATCCCAACCTAACTCAGTGGAAGATAACTCAGTATAACCTAGCTTAACCCAATGTAACGTTAATCAACATGTCCTAATCCACCGTAATTTAACCCAGAGTTACTAACCCAACTTAGCCCAACCTCATTTAATCCAACTTAACCTAACGTAACACAACCCAGAATCACCTAGCCCAATCTAGCCTAACCCAGCCCTCACCCAACATAGCCCGACTCATCCAAACCTAACCCTACGTAATATGAATCATCCTAACCTAACCCAACGTTAATTAATCCATCGTAGCCTAACCTAACATGATTTAACCTAACCTAACTCAAAGTAACCTAACCCAACGTAACCCAATACAACCTAACCTAAAGTAACCTATCTAAAGGTATCCTAACCCAACGAAACCAAACTAACATGACAAAACCAAACCCAACATATCCTGACCCAACACAACCTAACTCAAACATATCCTAATCCAACGTAATCCAGCATAACCTAACCCATCATATCCTAACCCATCGCAACAACCCTAAGTTACTTAACCCAATCCAACTTAACCGAACAATTTAAACCAACGTAACCTAACCACACGAAGCCTAACTCTCGATCCAAACTCTTTTCCATGTCTTTTTCCAATATATGTATCCCTCACACGCTAGGTATCCCCCGCTATGGATATACCCTATAGAGATATCCTTAACTATTGGCATTCTGTCCCTGGGTATACCCCCCATCCTCCATGCTCCCTTGGGTATACACTCGTGTATGCATCACAACATGGTATCATTTTTTGATACCCTAGCCTGGTATCCCCGATCATATGTATTCTTTGTATCATGGTATCCACTGCTCTATACATCCTGTTTTCCTCTGTCATTATCTTCTCACACATTTTTCTCACTGTATCTACTTCTCCCTATTATTCCACTTAGGTTATAATCTGAGTATACCTGGAGAGGGTTCGGGGGATCAACGCCCCCTGGACCGGTCTATGGCCAGGCCTGTGACCAGGGTATCCCATATCATACACATCTCTCATCCTGGATACTCCCTCGCTATTAGTATCCCACCCAGAGTATCCCGCACCTAACCTATTCCTAATAACGGGTATCCCCATTTTGGGTAACCATTTCCCTGGGTATCTGCTATCCTGCGTGTCCCCCCACTCCGGGAAAAGTTAGTGAGTAAGGTTGCTGAGTCAGTGGTGTCTCACTTTCACTGACCAGTTTAGCTGTCTCGACCTCTTCCTCCACCGAGCTCAGGTAACGGGGATGTGACTCCCACCTGTACAGTGCTTTCTTATTTCATTATTTTATTTTATAGCTCCTCTTACAGTACTGTGTGGTTGATTATTTGTGTATTATATATATATATATATATATATATATATATATATATATATATATATATATATATATATATATATATATATATATATATATATATATATATATGCAGAAGAACCACTGTGAAAAAAATAGGTGAAATTCTAAGCTCTTTCGTGACTTCTCACATTATCATGGAACTATAAAAATAAAAGGTTAACAGGAAGCTATATAAGGACGACGCTCCACCTCGCTGTTACCCCCAACAACACCTGTTGTTGCGGGTGTGGCAGGGGTTGGGGTTAAGAGAAAGGGGTTGGGACACAGATGGGGTTGTAAGAGAAGTGATTGCAAGCGATATGAGGTTAAAAGATAAAGATCCTAACACAAAGTGGGAGTTGTCACAGTTGATCTTTGCTGATGACACTGTGCTTTTGGGAGAGTCTGAAGAGAAGTTGCAGAGGATGAGTTTGGCAGGGTTTATAAAAGAAGAAAATTGAAAGTGAATATAGGGAAAAGTAAGGTGATGATAACAAAAAAAAAGTAGGTAACGAAAGATTAGATATTAGATTGGAGGGAGAGAGTATGGAGGAGGTGAATGTATTCAGATATTTAGGAGTGGACGTGTCAGCAGATGGGTCTATGAAAGATGAAGTGAATCATAGAATTGATGAGAGAAAAAGGTGAGTGGTTGACTTATGAGTCTGTGGAGACAAAGAACTTTATCCATGAGAGCAAACAGGGGAATGAATGAAAGTATAGTTATACCAACACTCTTATATGGATGTAAAGCATGGGTGGTGAATGTTGCAACAAGGAGAAGGCTAGAGGCAGTGGAGATGTCGTGTCTGAGGTCAATGAAGGTCCAAGACTACCAAAGCTATTATCCGGAGGGATGAGGAGGAGTTGAGGAGGTTTGGACATGTAGAGAGGATTGAACGAAATAGTGGAGGGAAGGAGGTGTGGAGGTCAGCCTAGGAAAAGTTAGAGGGAGGGGGTAAAGGAGGTTTTGTGTGCAAAGAGTTTGGACTTCCAACAATCATCCGTGAGCGTGAGCGTGAGCGTGTTAGGTACGAGCGAATGGAGACAAATGGTTTTTAGGACTTGACGTGCTGTTGGAGTGTGAGCAAGGTAATATTTATGACGGAATTCAGGGAAACCGGCAGGCTGGACTTGAGTCCTGGAAATTGGAAGTACAGTGTCTACACCCTGAAGGAGGGGTGTTAATGTTGCAGTTTTGTAACTGTAGTGTAAGCGTGCCTCTGGCAAGACAGTGATGGAGTGAATGAAGGTTAAAGTTTGTCGGGCCACTCTACCTTGGTGGGAAACTGCCGATGTGTCTACCTTATATATATATATATATATATATATATATATATATATATATATATATATATATATATATATATATATATATATATATATATATATGAATGCCGAATATGTAAAACTGGTCAATTAGCAAGAACTCATTTAAAATTAAGTCCTTTCTAAAATTTTCTCTTATACGTTTAAAGATATATTTTTTTCATTAATGTTGATGTAAAAATTTATAATTTTGCACCAAAAGGAACTTAGAAAACTTACCTAACCTTATTATAACAAGAACAATTTATTTTAGCCTAACCCACCTAAATATATTTTAGATTTGTTTACAATAATTTAATACTAAACAAACACAGTGAAATATATTTTTTTCGTTAGGTTCAGAATGATTTTGGCGAAATTATTGCATACACAAATTTTCACTTGTCCTATATGGCAAGATGAGCGTTGCTATTTAAGCCAAGATCGCAAATTCTGCCTATTCGGCACGACATATATATATATATATATATATATATATATATATATATATATATATATATATATATATATATATATATATATATATATATATATATATATATTATTGTACCCACGAGCAAGTGGTATTGATCAATACAACACTGCGACTAGTCAAGGAGTCGAACCCATGCTGATTTGGCCTTCATCATGATGGGCAAAAACTCATGATACCTAATCCTAGTGTGGTCCCGTGGGTTAAGGCATCATGAGTTTTCGCCCACCATGAGGCAGGCCAAAGTATCATGGGTTCGACTCCTAGACTAGTCGCAGTGTTGTTATTGATATATATATATATATATATATATATATATATATATATATATATATATATATATATATATATATATATATATATAGGTAGGTAGGTACCACCTCTAGAATTGTAGTGGAGACCCTTATTCTCAGAGAAGAGAATAAACATACTTCAGGGGAAAACTCAAGGTTCTCCCCGGAGCTGTTTAAATATTTTCTTTTCCTATTACTCCCTATATTCTATATTCTATGTGAACTGTATATATACAGACAGAATAATTACAAAAAACACAAACATGAATACATTGGTACATTATATCAAAGATTATGAATTTGCTCTAGCTCCTACGAAGCTGGACACGAACCAAGTATGCACCAAGCATTTCCCCTCTGGATGGCCACGCTGAGGCGCTGAAACATGAAAGTGGCTGCCCTTGGGTCCCTGGTGGTGTCGATGAATCTGAAACCCAGTTCTTTAAGGAAACGTGTGGCATTTTCTCCCCATGATCCCAAGGTCTCTGATCCCAAAGGGACAAATTGATACTGCTGGCTTATGTCTCTGTACTTGCCGGTCTTGTACTCCTCCCTGTGATCAGCAGCTCCTCCCTGTCGCCCGACACTGTGATGGATGTAGATGTCAGCCAGCATCAACATGCAGGTATAGCCCCATGCTAACCGCTTGCCAGTCTTCCAAAAATAGATTGCGATCCCATCAGGGTGGTTTCCTGGGTTGCGAATATTGCTGGGTGATGGTGATCAGGGCTCTCTCTCGGCTGGGCATCCAGCTGTACCAAGGCTTCTCTTTATAATGTCGTTGTCTTCATTATCCTGCGTACCAACCCTTGGTTTTGGAGAAGTTAAAACTATGTAGACCATATTGGTCGGCTTGCGCATTGCTACAAATACACGCACATTCCTATATTCCGTGTGAACTGGGGCAGCGAGGCAGAGAACCACTGCAATATGAAGTCTTAGGGTCGAGACGTGTTCCCATTGCCGAAATGGGAACTATTTGGAGGAAGTCCCTAGAGTGATGTGCACTCACAGTCTGATGTTACATCCCTAAGCATGCTGGCAAGTACCTTTTCAGCAATGGGACCATCCCCACTTGATTGTAGGACAGTGATGTAATAGGTTTTGGTGCTAGAGCAGCAAGAGTCTCCCATTCATTGATGGCACTAGCATAGCTAGGGCCCTGTATTCCTGCTGAGTCACTGAGGTTGTCTGGAAGAATTTGTTTTATTAACTCATTTGATGCTATGGAATAGGATAGGAAAGCTGGTAGGGAAATCTGGGACGATTTACGTACTCCCAGCCCCCCAAATCTGACTGGAAGTGAGGCTTCCAACCACTGTCCATTTTCAAGGGAAATATTCAGTACACTCTGTAGTATGGTCTTTAGGAGGGAGTCATATTTCTTGAGTTTCCGACTGCTGAAGGCTGGGGAGCATCTCAGTAAGAGTAGGTAGAAGGCATCAACAGGTCTGATATTTTTTTCTAGGATCAGATCGATGGCATTGGGCCCAAGAGGAGCACCAAGGAGAGTGCTATTGGCTGGATCAATGGCTCGTGCTCCTGGTAAAACAGCACTAATATTCTGGATCATCTGTCGATTGGTAGAAACTATTTCACATTTAGCGGGGTTTAAAGATAGGCCCAGACTCTCTCCCATGTCTTTAGTTTTTCTGATGTCCTCTAGGAGAGATTCTTTAGTGCCAGCTAGGGTACCATCATCCAAGAACCAGATATTGAGCTCATTGGAGAGTGCTTCTGTGACATCCTTGATGACAGAATAGAAAAGGGGCGAGAGGGGCCCCTCTGTTACACACCCTCACACGAGTCAATTTCATGGTCCCCAAACAATAGTTTAGAAGTCACACTGTAACACGATTGTATGAATTGACAGAGGGAAGGGAAGTGTCTAGAAACTGCTTGGAGAGCAGTATCCCTTCTGACTAAGTTGAAAGCGTTGGCAAAATCCAATTTGATGAAGGCTTTTTCATCTGATATGTTGTTGATATATACTTGTGCTGCGTGGGCAGCTGCTTCACAGCCTTGTTGAACACCAAAACTGAGCTGAGTTGGTTTCAACATTGCGGCAGCCTCTTAACTAACCATTCTTACTATAGCCTTTGCGACAAGGCGCCGAAGGGTGTTCCCCACTGCAATGGGCCTGCTTCCTCCATCCTTTTTCCGGAGGACACATAGTGAGGCACCAGAGAGGGGTCCAATGGCCTCCGTGACGCTGCCAGCCAGGCACACATTAGAAAATCTGGTGAGTTCAGACAGCAACCTCTCTGAAACATCACCAAGTGATGGACTTAGCGTTTGTTGTAAGTGTTGTGGCCTTAAACCAGTGAAGCCTCCAGCTGAGCCCTGTGAAAAATGACAGCAGCTTTGTACACATCAGCGTCCTGTAGGGTTAGTTAAATGTTCTTCACCTGCTGCAGTGCCAGGGAGGTCAGTGTTGGTATTTTCAAAACTTGTGCTGCAATAACGTCCTTAGGAGCGATGGTATCCTCACTGGTTATAAGCCTCGGTGCTCCAATATTATTACCCTCTTCTATTTCTTTTGCTAATTTGGGCTCTGATTTTTGAGGCGTCAGGTGTCCTGTTGTTGGCATTTGCCCGGCGGGTGTTTGTCGCCCTAGATGGGAGACGGACGAGGTTGTCAGCTCTAGTGACTTGTCCCTCCTTGGTGGGACAGCCTGACAGGCTAGCTGATCTGTGAAATACTTTGTAGAATTTGGCTAAAAAACTTACATTAGGTTAGGTTAGGTTAGATTTCTAAGTTAGGTTTGGTGCCAAAATATTTTTCTTACACGATATTCAGTTTATAAACATATAAATATTAACCCACAAAAATAATTTGGGAAAAGTTCAATTTTTAGAGCAGTTATAGCACATTTGCCCCAGCAAGTGTGCTATAACTGCTTCCAAATCTACACACTGAAATTACCACTAAGAAATAATAAATGTAAAAGTTCCAAAACTTTTCAACGTCTTTCCTTCACTTTCAAGGTAATTATCAAGAGTCCTCTAGTGGCCTTCAAGAGGGGATTTGATAAGTTCTTCTGGTTAGTTCTGCTCAGCAGGGTTGTGTTTACACTGGACTGCTTGTTACTACCTCCAACAGCTTTGCTGATCGGGTTATCAACCAGGAGGCCTTGACTGAGCCACAGTGTCGATGAAGCCTTAATCAACAATACGTCAACAACTTGCGTAGTTGAAGAGTCTCTTATCCTGGAGATAAATGGTATAACATACACACACGATGAGTCACAAATGCAGTATAATGCCATCCTTTATTGACGACATTTCGCCCACGCTGTGGACTTTATTAAGTCGCAAACAGATATGTTTGTGACTTGATAAACCTCACTGTGTGAGCGAAACGTTGCCAATAAACGACCGCATTATATTGCATTTGTGCCTATTAGCATATTTTTGACGACATATTTTATACCTTTATAATACCTTACAAGATGTTTTTATATAATAACTTACAGGATGCTTTTTTTAAATAGCATACAGGATGCCTTTTATAATACCTCGTATGATACCTCTGCACCATGGGTGGAGATCATGCTCGACTTGCGCAGCTACAAAAAAAGGGAAAGTGCGGCCCACGTCCAACTTTCAATATAATTTAACGTGGCCCAGGCGCACAAAAACTATAAGTCACAAGGTACTTCCTTGCACCTCTCTTGTTTTTATAAATTCTTATGTTAAAACCCCATCTACTGTACTTCCTTGCAGTTGTCTTGCTATTGTATTCGTCTTATCAGCTACGGTGTATACTGAACGATTTTCTTGGTAAAAATGTCTTTGAAATTACAAACGTCGATAAACATGCTATCCCCATGCTTTATATTTTTACCTTGACCTTTTTTTTACTGCTGAGTTATTCCTTTGTTTATTCTAATATTTTGGCTCTTACTCTGGCTTGAATCTTCAACTTTTGCATCAATGTTCTCTCTAGTGCTGCTGAAGACTAAATTTTTTTTACAGTTAAAGAATATGCTTACCAGTGAATGGACTCGAGGATTTTTCCAACATTACAGTCCGGCTTCAGAGCAAGATTTTTCTTTATTGCTTGATCAACAAAGCTGTTCATGCAAGCAGCGCATCTATTCATCACAATGATTCTGATCCGGCTCTTCCTGTAGGATTTGATTCAGTTTCTTTTTAATATATATATATTTTTTTTTTTGTTCCGGCAGTACTTTTTTTTATATATGTGCTAGAAGAGGTGGAAGTGTCGTAGACCCCACGGATGATGATACAGCGTTCTCTAAGAGTTCATATGGTACCCCTACTTTTTACTTTGCATACTATATAATTCAGCCCATGCCTCTCACTCCAGAAAGTTGTTATGGCAGTATATTGATTAGAAACCTGACCCTCAAGTATATTATGAGGAATCTTTATTTTCTCTATTACAGAGAGAGAATATGCCAGGTGCATTGAAGCGAGTTTCTAGTCGTTTAAATGTTTTATTGATTACATGCGGCAGTAAAATATTTCTGCACATTTCTCCATCTCTGATAAATCTGTCTTACAAGAGAGGAGACGTGAGTGCACAAATGATTTCACTTGAACCATAGCATTACTGTTCTTGCTTTGAAAGTTCCCATTATTCAACTAGTCATTTGTATGGCCTCTGATGCAATAGTCTTATTCCATTATCTACATGATAGGTCACCATTATTATTCCGAAGTCTTGTATTAGTTTCCTTCGCTCTGTGAGACAGTCTGACACCTTTGTGTATTTGTTACTGTTCAGTTTTTTCAATATCTAAGACGGTGGAATTTATTAGCACTGAGTGTCTTGGTAATTTCTTTTATCACCTGGAAGACTTTGGTAATATATTCTATAATTTTTATATCATGAATATTCTTGTATCTTCTACTGTAGATGATACGAAGTTATGGTGTTTTAAGTTATGTCGTCTATGATGCTGGGAAACTGTAAATGTACTCACCTATTTGTGGTTGCAGGGGTCGAGTCATAGCCCCTGGCCCCGTCCGTCCTCTGGGCTACTGAACTTTATTCTTTTATTAAAACTAAATTTGTTTTGTTGGTTGCAAGTCACTGTGATCAGTCAATTAGCAATATTAGTGTATATTTCCCTACTCTTATTATTATACACATTGACCTCTCCAGACGCCACATTTTTTATTTTTGTTTTAAAACATAGGAAAGACAGGCCATTTAAGTAGGCCTGCTGGCCCATGCTAGGGAGGTCCAAGTCACACCCACTAAGGAAGGAGCACTGGTGCAGGCCTACTGGCCCAAGCTAAGCAGGTCTACCTCACACCCACTCGTGTACTCGTCTAAACTACTTTTGAAGCTACT
The DNA here is from genome assembly GCF_038502225.1 of Cherax quadricarinatus. Classification (NCBI taxonomy): domain Eukaryota; kingdom Metazoa; phylum Arthropoda; class Malacostraca; order Decapoda; family Parastacidae; genus Cherax; species Cherax quadricarinatus. The sequence continues at coordinate 1,007,385 of NC_091348.1, forward strand.
TAAGGGTTTAGTTACAATGACGCTGCCCGGGTGTTTCCTATATAATTTCTAAATCTAAATTTTTCCAACTTGAGGTAATTGCTGCAAGTCCTGTCATGGTTAAATATTTTTAGCACGTTATTTACATCCCCTTTATTTTTGTTTTCCAATTATACACCTTAATCATATCACATTCCCCTCATTCCTAATTCTACGCCCATTAGTAACCGGAGGGTCGAGCCTCCACCATCCTTGTGCTGAATAACTCAGTTCAATTTAGTGCCTCACATAGCTATTTAATGATAACAATAATAATAATATTACTAATACTAATGCTAATACTAACAGACACTAATATTTCTACTATTATTACCAATAACAATAACAATGATAATAATAATAATTACAAGTACCGCTTTCTACCATCTCAATGTTACATTCCTGAGACTAACATCCGCAAGAAGAATATTTACTGGAGGATTTTCTTTGTTATGTAATCAACACTCGATATACATTGTTGGTTAAGTAAATTGTTCTGTTTTAACCGACGGTGGTTAATATACGAGGAATGTTACTAGGTTTCTTGACCTCCACTTTCATTGCAAGAACTTGAACTGTATCAGTTGATGAGTTGAGGAATTCAATGAAAAACTTCACCTGGATTCTAACATATATTGACGTACTTCTCCTTGCAACTTATGTGTTGTCAGGTAAAAGGACACAATTGCAACTAATGCGACATATTATTATGGCAACGTTTCGCTCTCTACCAACATTATTGCAACTTATTGTTGTCATATTTACTACAATGACGATTTGGTATCCATATTTCATCTGATGAAAGGAACAAAGCAGGTTTTTATGATGATATATCGCTCTATGTAGACCCTTATAGGGTTAGCGCTTCTTATTATAATAATAAAAATAATTTAGCACTATATAGAGGTTTATCAAATCACTGACTTAATTAGGCTTTACACAGAAAGAAAAGTTGTCACAATACAAACTTGTTTTGCGCTCGTATTAAGTTTACATATTTAATTTACATATTTGGCACTGATGATTTTTTTTAAATTAAACTAAATTGGAAAAATCAGCAATGTACTGCTACCCTATTCTATATGAGAGTCACACAGCAAGAACAAAATCAAGCTGTGGCGTAATCCATCAAGCATGATGATGTGCACATAGTGTGGAAATCTGTCAGTCTGTGCTAGGAGACGTCAGTGTAGTAATGAGCATAACGTCAAGCATTCCACTACTGTCCTGATTCCTGACAAATTTTACCTAACCTAACTTAATTGCATCCATCATCAGGTACAGGAGCTTCAACTTACAGTCATCGCAGAGGAGGTCCCACCCTCCTGCCAGTGTTCATCACTCGTGTAAACACCACACACTGAGGGACTCTTGCCGATAATACGTAAACTACTGCCCATTAACTAAGTTTAATTGTTCATATAAGAAGATAGATGAGGATATGATTATAAACCAGTACAAGAGAATTGCTATTACCTATATATATATGTTTGGTGAGGTAGTTGACCTTACTCTGCCTTCACACTAACACGTGACGTTAGAACATCCAGCGAGATCTTTAATATAATTAAATGGATATTAATGTGTGTTGTGCAACTCAAGAACTTCAGAGTTACTGGTGAAATAGACATCAAATCCGATTGTAGACAGCCTGTACTGTCTGCACAGACAGCCCATGCTGTCTGCCAGCTTAGTTTATATTTCGCGCCACTAAGGTGCTGCCCTCTGTAGCTAGGCCTCTCGGTGGGTACGTCAGCCTGCCTGCCCTTGCCTCACTCTCACTCACACAGCGGCCTAGCAGGTAGACACAAGGCCTACTCCTAGCTCCTCTCGTGGGATGGCCCTGCCCGGGGCCATGGGCACAACACACAAGCCTGTGTACCCACCACGACTTAACAATAAAGTAAGAAGCCTCCGAAGACGTATCATTTACTCCCCGCTACCAAATCCCAAATAATCTCATTAAACACGATGAGGTGTCGTCGTCTCAAGCTATACCGATGTGGGCACCTATTTGCTTATTCGAGAAAAAACAGGTCATTAGGGGACTTATCCTCAACCTTGTTATGAGGTGGTTAGTCCCTCAAGCTTGAGGGACTGGTGGTTAGTCCCTCAAGCTTGAGGGACCGGTGGTTAGTCGCTCAAGCTTGAGGGACCGGTGGTTAGTCGCTCAAGCTTGAGGGACCGGTGGTTAGTCGCTCAAGCTTGAGGGACCGGTGGTTAGTCGCTCAAGCTTGAGGGACCGGTGGTTAGTCGCTCAAGCTTGAGGGACTAACTACCACCTGCCACAGGTGAGGGACTGATCACCTAAAAAAAATTTCTACTGTGCCCAGTCTTAAATTCACACGTACATCATTAATAAAGACTGTTATGCTGAACAAATATTATTACTGAGAAATGTTATTACTGAGAAATGTTATTACTGAGAAATGTTATTACTGAGAAATGTTATTACTGAGAAATGTTATTACTGAGAAATGTTATTACTGAGAAATGTTAATACTGAGAAATGTTATTACTGAGAAATGTTATTACTGAGAAATGTTATTACTGAGAAATGTTATTACTGAGAAATGTTATTACTGAGAAATGTTATTACTGAGAAATGTTATTACTGAGAAATGTTATTACTGAGAAATGTTATTACTGAGAAAGAAACTCGAGTGTTGAATATGTTTCTTGGAGCTTTTTATATTTCATTATTATTTTACTGCATTTATTTGGAGAATTATACTGTGAAGTAAACTGAATTATTTAATTAAACTTGGTATAGATTGTTTGAGGTTGAGTGGCTGTTGAGTGTTTGATAAGTTGTTGTTGAGTGGTTGGGTGGCTGTTGAGTGGCTGTTAAGTTGTTGTTGAGTGGTTGTTAAGTGGTTGTTGAGTGGTTGTTAAGTGGTTGTTGAGTGGTTGGGTGGCTGTTGAGTGGTTGTTGAGTGGCTGTTGAGTGTTTGATAAGTTGTTGAGTGGTTGGGTGGCTGTTGAGTGGCTGTTAAGTGGTTGTTAAGTGGTTGTTGAGTGGTTGGGTGGCTGTTGAGTGGCTGTTAAGTGGTTGTTGAGTGGTTGTTAAGTGGTTGTTGAGTGGTTGGGTGGCTGTTGAGTGGTTGTTGAGTGGCTGTTGAGTGTTTGATAAGTTGTTGAGTGGTTGGGTGGCTGTTGAGTGGTTGTTAAGTGGTTGTTGAGTGGTTGTTAAGTGGTTGTTGAGTGGTTGTTAAGTGGTTGTTGAGTGGTTGGGTGGCTGTTGAGTGGTTGTTGAGTGGCTGTTGAGTGGTTGATAAGTGGTTGTTGAGTGGTTGAGTGGCTGTTGAGTGGTTGTTAAGTGGTTGTTGAGTGGTTGTTAAGTGGTTGTTGAGTGGTTGGGTGGCTGTTGAGTGGTTGTTAAGTGGTTGTTGAGTGGTTGGGTGGCTGTTGAGTGGTTGTTAAGTGGTTGTTGAGTGGTTGTTAAGTGGTAGTTGAGTGGATGGGTGGCTGTTGAGTGGTTGTTGAGTGGCTGTTGAGTGGTTGATAAGTGGTTGTTGAGTGGCTGTTGAGTGGTTGATAAGTGGTTGTTGAGTGGTTGAGTGGCTGTTGAGTGGTTGTTAAGTGGTTGTTGAGTGGTTGTTAAGTGGTTGTTGAGTGGTTGGGTGGCTGTTGAGTGGTTGTTGAGTGGTTGTTAAGTGGTTGTTGAGTGGTTAAGTGGTTGTTGAGTGGTTGGGTGGCTGTTGAGTGGTTGTTGAGTGGTTGTTAAGTGGTTGTTGAGTGGTTGGGTGGCTGTTGAGTGGTTGTTGAGTGGCTAAGTGGCTGTTGAGTGGTTGAGTGGTTAAGTGGTTGAGTGTTTGTTGAGTGGTTGAGTGACTGAGCGGTTGTTGAGTGACTGTTGAGTGGCTGAGTGGTTGTTGAGTGACTGTTGAGTGGCTGAGTGGTTGTTGAGTGACTGTTGAGTGGCTGAGTGGTTGTTGAGCGACTGTTGAGTGGCTGAGTGGTTGTTGAGTGACTGTTGAGTGGCTGAGTGGTTGTTGAGTGACTGTTGAGTGGCTGAGTGGTTGTTGAGACTGTTGACTGTTGAGTGGCTGAGTGACTGTTGTTGAGTGACTGTTGAGTGGCTGAGTGGTTGTTGAGTGACTGTTGAGTGGCTGAGTGGTTGTTGAGTGACTGTTGAGTGGCTGAGTGGTTGTTGAGTGACTGTTGAGTGGCTGAGTGGTTGTTGAGTGACTGTTGAGTGGCTGAGTGGTTGTTGAGTGACTGTTGAGTGGCTGAGTGGTTGTTGAGTGACTGTTGAGTGGCTGAGTGGTTGTTGAGCGACTGTTGAGTGGCTGAGTGGTTGTTGAGTGACTGTTGAGTGGCTGAGTGGTTGTTGAGTGACTGTTGAGTGGCTGAGTGGTTGTTGAGCGACTGTTGAGTGGCTGAGTGGTTGTTGAGTGACTGTTGAGTGGCTGAGTGGTTGTTGAGTGGCTGAGTGGTTGAGTGACTGTTGAGTGGCTGAGTGATTGTTGAGTGACTGTTGAGTGGCTGTTGAGTGGCTGAGTGGCTGAGTGGTTGTTGAGTGACTGTTGAGTGGCTGAGTGGTTGTTGAGTGACTGTTGAGTGGCTGAGTGGTTGTTGAGCGACTGTTGAGTGGCTGAGTGGTTGTTGAGCGACTGTTGAGTGGCTGAGTGGTTGTTGAGTGACTGTTGAGTGGCTGAGTGGTTGTTGAGTGACTGTTGAGTGGCTGAGTGGTTGTTGAGTGACTGTTGAGTGGCTGAGTTGTTGTTGAGTGACTGTTGAGTGGCTGAGTGGTTGTTGAGTGACTGTTGAGTGGTGATTGAGTGACTGTTGAGTGACTGTTGAGTGGCTGAGTGGTTGTTGAGTGACTGTTGAGTGGCTGAGTGGTTGTTGAGCGACTGTTGAGTGGCTGAGTGGTTGTTGAGCGACTGTTGAGTGGCTGAGTGGTTGTTGAGCGACTGTTGAGTGGCTGAGTGGTTGTTGAGTGACTGTTGAGTGGCTGAGTGGTTGTTGAGTGACTGTTGAGTGGCTGAGTGGTTGTTGAGTGGCTGAGTGGTTGTTGAGTGGCTGTGTGGTTGTTGAGTGACTGTTGAGTGGCTGAGTGGTTGTTGAGTGACTGTTGAGTGGCTGAGTGGTTGTTGAGCGACTGTTGAGTGGCTGAGTGGTTGTTGAGTGGCTGAGTGGTTGTTGAGTGACTGTTGAGTGGCTGAGTGGTTGTTGAGTGACTGTTGAGTGGCTGAGTGGTTGTTGAGTGACTGTTGAGTGGCTGAGTGGTTGTTGAGTGACTGTTGAGTGGCTGAGTGGTTGTTGAGTGGCTGTTGAGTGGCTGAGTGGTTGTTGAGCGACTGTTGAGTGGCTGAGTGGTTGTTGAGCGACTGTTGAGTGGCTGAGTGGTTGTTGAGCGACTGTTGAGTGGCTGAGTGGTTGTTGAGTGACTGTTGAGTGGCTGAGTGGTTGTTGAGTGGCTGAGTGGTTGTTGAGTGACTGTTGAGTGGCTGAGTGGTTGTTGAGCGACTGTTGAGTGGCTGAGTGGTTGTTGAGTGACTGTTGAGTGGCTGAGTGGTTGTTGAGTGACTGTTGAGTGGCTGAGTGGTTGTTGAGTGACTGTTGAGTGGCTGAGTGGTTGTTGAGTGACTGTTGAGTGGCTGAGTGGTTGTTGAGTGACTGTTGAGTGGCTGAGTGGTTGTTGAGTGACTGTTGAGTGGCTGAGTGGTTGTTGAGTGACTGTTGAGTGGCTGAGTGGTTGTTGAGTGACTGTTGAGTGGCTGAGTGGTTGTTGAGTGACTGTTGAGTGGCTGAGTGGTTGTTGAGTGACTGTTGAGTGGCTGAGTGGTTGTTGAGTGACTGTTGAGTGGCTGAGTGGTTGTTGAGTGACTGTTGAGTGGCTGAGTGGTTGTTGAGTGACTGTTGAGTGGCTGAGTGGTTGTTGAGTGACTGTTGAGTGGCTGAGTGGTTGTTGAGTGACTGTTGAGTGGCTGAGTGGTTGTTGAGTGACTGTTGAGTGGCTGAGTGGTTGTTGAGTAGCTGAGTGGTTGTTGAGCGACTGTTGAGTGGCTGAGTGGTTGTTGAGCGACTGTTGAGTGGCTGAGTGGTTGTTGAGTGACTGTTGAGTGGCTGAGTGGTTGTTGAGTGACTGTTGAGTGGCTGAGTGGTTGTTGAGTGACTGTTGAGTGGCTGAGTGGTTGTTGAGCGACTGTTGAGTGGCTGAGTGGTTGTTGAGCGACTGTTGAGTGGCTGAGTGGTTGTTGAGTGGCTGTTGAGTGGCTGAGTGGTTGTTGAGTGACTGTTGAGTGGCTGAGTGGTTGTTGAGTGACTGTTGAGTGGCTGAGTGGTTGTTGAGTGACTGTTGAGTGGCTGAGTGGTTGTTGAGTGACTGTTGAGTGGCTGAGTGGTTGTTGAGTGACTGTTGAGTGGCTGAGTGGTTGTTGAGTGACTGTTGAGTGGCTGAGTGGTTGTTGAGTGGCTGAGTGGTTGTTGAGTGACTGTTGAGTGGCTGAGTGGTTGTTGAGCGACTGTTGAGTGGCTGAGTGGTTGTTGAGCGACTGTTGAGTGGCTGAGTGGTTGTTGAGCGACTGTTGAGTGGCTGAGTGGTTGTTGAGTGACTGTTGAGTGGCTGAGTGGTTGTTGAGTGGCTGAGTGGTTGTTGAGTGACTGTTGAGTGGCTGAGTGGTTGTTGAGTGGCTGAGTGGTTGTTGAGTGACTGTTGAGTGGCTGAGTGGTTGTTGAGTGACTGTTGAGTGGCTGAGTGGTTGTTGAGCGACTGTTGAGTGGCTGAGTGGTTGTTGAGTGGCTGAGTGGTTGGTGAGTGACTGTTGAGTGGCTGAGTGGTTGTTGAGTGACTGTTGAGTGGCTGAGTGGTTGTTGAGTGACTGTTGAGTGGCTGAGTGGTTGTTGAGTGACTGTTGAGTGGCTGAGTGGTTGTTGAGTGACTGTTGAGTGGCTGAGTGGTTGTTGAGCGACTGTTGAGTGGCTGAGTGGTTGTTGAGCGACTGTTGAGTGGCTGAGTGGTTGTTGAGCGACTGTTGAGTGGCTGAATGGTTGTTGAGTGACTGTTGAGTGGCTGAGTGGTTGTTGAGTGGCTGAGTGGTTGTTGAGTGACTGTTGAGTGGCTGAGTGGTTGTTGAGCGACTGTTGAGTGGCTGAGTGGTTGTTGAGTGACTGTTGAGTGGCTGAGTGGTTGTTGAGTGACTGTTGAGTGGCTGAGTGGTTGTTGAGTGACTGTTGAGTGGCTGAGTGGTTGTTGAGTGACTGTTGAGTGGCTGAGTGGTTGTTGAGTGACTGTTGAGTGGCTGAGTGATTGTTGAGTGACTGTTGAGTGGCTGAGTGGTTGTTGAGTGACTGTTGAGTGGCTGAGTGGTTGTTGAGTGACTGTTGAGTGGCTGAGTGGTTGTTGAGTGACTGTTGAGTGGCTGAGTGGTTGTTGAGTGACTGTTGAGTGGCTGAGTGGTTGTTGAGTGACTGTTGAGTGGCTGAGTGGTTGTTGAGTAGCTGAGTGGTTGTTGAGCGACTGTTGAGTGGCTGAGTGGTTGTTGAGTGACTGTTGAGTGGCTGAGTGGTTGTTGAGCGACTGTTGAGTGGCTGAGTGGTTGTTGAGTGACTGTTGAGTGGCTGAGTGGTTGTTGAGTGACTGTTGAGTGGCTGAGTGGTTGTTGAGTGACTGTTGAGTGGCTGAGTGGTTGTTGAGTGACTGTTGAGTGGCTGAGTGGTTGTTGAGTGACTGTTGAGTGGCTGAGTGGTTGTTGAGTGACTGTTGAGTGGCTGAGTGGTTGTTGAGTGACTGTTGAGTGGCTGAGTGGTTGTTGAGTGACTGTTGAGTGGCTGAGTGGTTGAGTGACTGTTGAGTGGCTGAGTGGTTGTTGAGTGACTGTTGAGTGGCTGAGTGGTTGTTGAGCGACTGTTGAGTGGCTGAGTGGTTGTTGAGTGACTGTTGAGTGGCTGAGTGGTTGTTGAGTGACTGTTGAGTGGCTGAGTGGTTGTTGAGTGACTGTTGAGTGGCTGAGTGGTTGTTGAGCGACTGTTGAGTGGCTGAGTGGTTGTTGAGTGACTGTTGAGTGGCTGAGTGGTTGTTGAGTGACTGTTGAGTGGCTGAGTGGTTGTTGAGTGACTGTTGAGTGGCTGAGTGACTGTTGAGTGACTGTTGAGTGGCTGAGTGGTTGTTGAGTGACTGTTGAGTGACTGTTGAGTGACTGTTGAGTGACTGTTGAGTGGCTGAGTGACTGTTGAGTGACTGTTGAGTGACTGTTGAGTGACTGTTGAGTGACTGTTGAGTGACTGTTGAGTGAATGCTTTTTCCACTCTTCGATTACACAATAATTTTATTAACTAAAAGCATTAATTTCAATCTTCTTTATTCATTTATCTTATTTTCAAGTACAATAATATACACAGACGGCTGGTAGCAACAGTTTTGAGAAACAACAGAACTATGTTTACCCAGTTAACATTCTTGACAGAAGAGTACACTCTGTGTACTTGAAGACAGTTGGACGACCAGCTGTTGGACGACCAGCTGTTGGACGACCAGCTGTTGGACGACCAGCTGTTGGACGACCAGCTGTTGGACGACCAGCTGTTGGACGACCAGCTGTTGGACGACCAGCTGTTGGACGACCAGCTGTCTTACTCCTCTCAATAAACTTTCAGTTTTAAACGCTATTTTCACGATGATAAGATAAGATTTCGTTCGGATTTTTAACCCCGGAGGGTTAGCCACCCAGGATAACCCAAGAAAGTCAGTGCGTCATCGAGGACTGTCTAACTTATTTCCATTGTGGTCCTTAATCTTGTCCCCCAGGATGCGACCCACACCAGTCGACTAACACCCAGGTACCTATTTGCTGCTAGGTGAACAGGACAACAGGTGTAAGGTAACGTGTCGAAATGTTTCCACCCGCCGGGAATCGAACCCGGGTCCTCCGTGTGTGAAGCGGGAGCTTTAGCCACCAGGCTACCGGGCCACGACACTGACACTTAACTGGAAGAAGTGAACTGCTGCACATGTCGACACAATACCAGCTGTATTATGTATTATGTATTTTGTATTTCTTGCCTGGATGTTCATTATGTTTTGTATTTTTTGCCTGGATGTTCATTATGTTTTGTATTTCTTGCCTGGATGTTCATTATGTTTTGTATTTCTTGCCTGGATGTTCATCAACCTGTTGGATGTCTTCTGTTATCTCTGGAAAGTTTTTTCTCAACTCTGGTTGTTACGATGATTGAATAAACGGTTTAGAAAACTTACAAGTTCATATATAAGAAACTTGTTCAATACTTGTTCTGGTGACTCTGCTTATTACTGATCCACTTCATCTGTCTGTCTGAATATGATAGATAAATGGTTATATCTATAACTATAATATTTAAAAAGGTGGGCCGGTAAGCCAGCAGAAGGCCTCGGTCAGATGACCTAAAGCTCCAACGGCGGGTCATCATCTGACTAAGACCCGCGTTAGGAAACACTTGTTCTGGTTCCTGACGAACCTTACCTAACTTAACCTGAGTATGCTGCACAATTATCAAGATTAATGAACTGAACACATCAACTCCCCAGGCTAAGGGACTGGTTACTTCAAATTCTTCATCGTCCACTGTTTCTTTGCATTGGACTGAAGAAGCCACTGGCTGGTGAAACTTGTCTAGAATAAAGATACCCAAGTGTTGCACGATAATCAAACTCTACCTCATGAATTTGTCTCTGAATTTTTCCCAATAGATTTCATACAGTCACATTTACTTTTAACTCCATGTTTGGTGTTGTCTTCTTCCTTCATCTGTTTGCTACTTACACAAAATACTTTCTAATGTTTCTGACTCGTCTGGGTGTAATACTTCCCCTGTGTTCCCCTCGTCCGTCACCAACATCAAAATGTCTGCTCTTGTCTACTTTATATCTCAGAATATTTTGTAGTGTAATGATTATAATAATAATAATAATAATAATAATAATAATAATAATAATAATAATAATAATAATAATAATAATAATATCTTTATTTACTACCAGTACATGTACAAGGTATACAGTCCTAGCTGACATCAGTGATACACTACTATATAGAAAGCCACTTGTTATGCTGAGCATTTCGGGCAAATTACGTCAGTTTTGTCCCAGGATGCGACCCACACCAGTCCACTAACACCCAGGTACCCATTTTACTGATGGGTGAACATAAACAACCGGTGTAAGGAAACACGCCCAATGTTTCCGCCGGGAATCGAACCCAGACTCTCACCGTGTGAAGCGAGAGCTTGTGCCACCAGGCTGTGGCCTTGAATAACCCTCCCGATGTGGAGTATCACATAAGTACAGCATTTTTCAGCATATAATTCGCACTCATATTATGAGCATTACAACTTTATTGCTGTAATGACCTGCAAGTCCTTTTATAAAACGGCACTTGTTAGTAACCTCTTGACCCTGACCTTGACCCTGACCTTGACCCTGACCTTGACCCTGACCTTGACCCTGACCTTGACCCTGACCTTGACCCTGACCTTGACCCTGAGCATGTAAAGCTTAGAGTTATTTTCCAAAACTGTACAAACGGTACATAAGATAATAAATGTGATAGAGAGATAACGTTCCCAGATATCACAGTGACCCACAGTGTAGGTCACTGCTCCCGTATCCCATAGTTCCAGCCCCCTCTACCTCACTGCTCCCGTATCCCATAGTTCCAGCCCCCTCTACCTCACTGCTCCCGTATCCCATAGTTCCAGCCCCCTCTACCTCACTGCTCCCGTATCCCATAGTTCCAGCCCCCTCTACCTCACTGCTCCCGTATCCCATAGTTCCAGCCCCCTCTACCTCACTGCTCCCGTATCCCATAGTTCCAGCCCCCTCTACCTCACTGCTCCCGTATCCCATAGTTCCAGCCCCCTCTACCTCACTGCTCCCGTATCCCATAGTTCCAGCCCCCTCTACCTCACTGCACCCGTATCCCATAGTTCCAGCCCCCTCTACCTCACTGCTCCCGTATCCCATAGTTCCAGCCCCCTCTACCTCACTGCACCCGTATCCCAGAACTTCAGCCCCCTCTACCTCACTGCACCCGTATCTCAGAACTTCAGCCCCCTCTACCTCACTGCACCCGTATCCCAGAACTTCAGCCCCCTCTACCTCACTGCACCCGTATCCCAGAACTTCAGCCCCCTCTACCTCACTGCACCCGTATCTCAGAACTTCAGCCCCCTCTACCTCACTGCACCCGTATCCCAGAACTTCAGCCCCCTCTACCTCACTGCACCCGTATCCCAGAACTTCAGCCCCCTCTACCTCACTGCACCCGTATCCCAGAACTTCAGCCCCCTCTACCTCACTGCACCCGTATCCCAGAACTTCAGCCCCCTCTACCTCACTGCACCCGTATCCCAGAACTTCAGCCCCCTCTACCTCACTGCACCCGTATCCCAGAACTTCAGCCCCCTCTACCTCACTGCACCCGTATCCCAGAACTTCAGCCCCCTCTACCTCACTGCACCCGTATCCCAGAACTTCAGCCCCCTCTACCTCACTGCACCCGTATCCCAGAACTTCAGCCCCCTCTACCTCACTGCACCCGTATCCCAGAACTTCAGCCCCCTCTACCTCACTGCACCCGTATCCCAGAACTTCAGCCCCCTCTACCTCACTGCACCCGTATCCCAGAACTTCAGCCCCCTCTACCTCACTGCACCCGTATCTCAGAACTTCAGCCCCCTCTACCTCACTGCACCCGTATCCCAGAACTTCAGCCCCCTCTACCTCACTGCACCCGTATCTCAGAACTTCAGCCCCCTCTACCTCACTGCACCCGTATCTCAGAACTTCAGCCCCCTCTACCTCACTGCACCCGTATCCCAGAACTTCAGCCCCCTCTACCTCACTGCACCCGTATCCCAGAACTTCAGCCCCCTCTACCTCACTGCACCCGTATCCCAGAACTTCAGCCCCCTCTACCTCACTGCACCCGTATCCCAGACCTTCAGCCCCCTCTACCTCACTGCACCCGTATCCCAGAACTTCAGCCCCCTCTACCTCACTGCACCCGTATCCCAGAACTTCAGCCCCCTCTACCTCACTGCACCCGTATACCAGAACTTCAGCCCCTCTACCTCACTGCACCCGTATCCCATAGCTCCAGCCCCCTCTACCTCACTGCACCCGTATCCCAGAACTTCAGCCCCCTCTACCTCACTGCACCCGTATCTCAGAACTTCAGCCCCCCTCTACCTCACTGCACCAGTATCCCAGAACTTCAGCCCCCTCTACCTCACTGCACCCGTATCCCAGAACTTCAGCCCCCTCTACCTCACTGCACCCGTATCTCAGAACTTCAGCCCCCTCTACCTCACTGCACCCGTATCCCAGAACTTCAGCCCCCTCTACCTCACTGCACCCGTATCCCAGAACTTCAGCCCCCTCTACCTCACTGCACCCGTATCCCATAGCTCCAGCCCCCTCTACCTCACTGCACCCGTATCCCAGAACTTCAGCCCCCTCTACCTCACTGCACGCGTATCCCAGAACTTCAGCCCCCTCTACCTCACTGCACCCGTATCCCAGAACTTCAGCCCCCCTACCTCACTGCACCCGTATCCAAGAACTCCAGCCCCCTCTACCTCATTGCACCCGTATCCCAGAGCTTCAGCCCCCTCTACCTCACTGCACCCGTATCCCAGAACTTCAGCCCCCTCTACCTCACTGCACCCGTATCCGAGAACTTCAGCCCCCTCTACCTCACTGCACCCGTATCCGAGAACTTCAGCCCCCCTCTACCTCACTGCACCCGTATCCGAGAACTCCAGCCCCATCTACCTGACTGCACCCGTATGCCATAACCCCAGCCCCCTCTACCTCACTGCACCCATATGCCATAACCCCAGCCCCCTCTACCTCACTGTACCCGTATGCCATAACCCCAGCCCCCTCTACCTCACTGCACCCGTATGCCATAACCCCAGCCCCCTCTACCTCACTGCACCCGTATGCCATAACCCCAGCCCCCTCTACCTCACTGCACCCGTATCCGTGTACGTCCCGTCTCGCCTAAGGAGCCCAATATTGGATGTTGTTTTACCCTTAGATTAGGCAAAAGAGAAGAAGTTTTTTTTTCATTTTCCTTTATAACTTCTAGATCTTACTGACATTCTTGTCTCCTGTAAGATTCCTTCAACTTAAGTTCGATATTTGCTATTTCTCTGACCGGTGCTTCCCTTCGTATTTCAGATATATTGGCCCCACTCAGCTGCTCTGTGATTCTTTGCCTTCGTCTGTATAGAGAGCATCTCCCTCTCTTTCTAGTTTACATCTTCTCTTTCTCTCTCTTAATGGAATGTGCCTTCATCAGACCTCAAGAACCACAGAGTTAATTTTTTCTAGTCAAAGGTTCGGATCCGTGTTGTTCAGGATATCTTCTCAGTTTGTTTCATTTAGCAACAATAACAAGACTACAGAATTTAAATAATAACACGTAAATAATGTAAAGTAACGTCCGATAACTTATCACAAAATGGATTCCAGGATTAATACACATGAACATACATAAAAAATGTTGAACAATGTACTCAAAGATGGATAGGAATAAAAGGTGAGACATAAATACCATACATAAGAAAATAAAAGGATATGGAGATAAATGGTATAAAATTCCAACACGATGGAAAAATAGATTCTAATGGATTATAATTATTATAATTATAATTATACATTTCAACTTGTCGGTTTTTCAAACCATTCATCACACATAATGCTAAATGTATTTAGCCCACAAAGTGAGTTTAATTAAGTCACAAACAGAAGTACCTGAGCAGAGATTATATGAACAAATACTGGGAAGATAGTAAGGTTGAGTGTCAAGCGAGAGATGTTGAGAAGGTTAGATCTAAGACGAACCAGAACAATGGTTTTCATAACATAGCTGAACAAAGTGAACCCCTTGCCAGGGTTCTTCTTCATTGTTATCTTACATAGCAAGTAACCTATTTGCCCGTCTTGTGCAGGTTAGTCTTAAATCCTTCCTTCTCAACATTCTCCACACCACTCTTCACTTCACTATTCTCCTTATATATACTCATGTTCTCTCTGCTCAGGTACATGTTTGTGACATGATAAAGCTCACTGTCTGGGCGAAACGTAGTCAATGAATAACCACATTGTACTACATTTATGTTTATTGTTCTATAAAAGAATATAGACAAACATTTCTAGCCACAAACATTTCTAGCCGCCATCAACTTGTGTCGCGGGATCACAGAAAAACTAGTATATACAATACACTCAGAAAACTCTAACATTATAATGTGACGAACTAAACACAACAGAAGCGCCGTTACAAACTTAACTCCAGCTGCTGTAACTGCAAATAATCACAAATAAGACATTCCGATTGGGTAATTAGAATCATAAATAGGTAATAATGTGTGTATGATAACCACAGTGAAAAATTAATGAAATTCCAGGAGCTTTCGTGATTTCTCACATTATCAAGGAATGTTCTTTAAAGTGTGATATCTGTTTACCGTGATCTCATTGTGTTAGGAATATATGTTTGTTTGCTTGTTTGTTTTTTTTTATCTCTGTCTTCATAAAAGTAAATGCAGCGAAACTTTGCCACAGACTTCCTGAGCTGCTTTGGGGATTAGTGCGGACGGTTACAAAGCATGGCTTGCTTCTGCAGTGTTTTAAAAATTGAGGTTGGAGAGTTGAAGGAAGAGGTCTTGCTTCTCCAGGAGGAGATTAGGAGGCTGAAGGTCCACCTCAATGGGTCTGGGAGAGAGTGTGAGGTGGCTGGAGTTGTGGGAAATGAGGCTTCTAGCAGTGAGGTGCAGCCCAGCACCTGCTACAAGTGGAGAGTGGTTCACAGTAATGGGAGGAGAATCAGAGTAAGGAAAGTTAAGAGTGAAGATCTGAAGGTAGGAAATCGCTTCTCTGTTCTTCAGGATGAATGTACTTCAGTGGCCAGTGAAGGTAAGGGTACTACTGCCCCTGCTAATAGAGGTAAGCGCATTCTTGTGGTTGGTGACTCTCAGGTAAGATATATTGACCGTGCTTTTTGTAATAGGAATAAGAAGATGAGAGATAGATTGTGCTTTCCTGGAGCTGGTGTTGGGGACATAGTTAACAGGCTGGATAATATCATGTCAGGTAATGGGAACAAGCCCATTATCTGTCTCAGTGCTGGTGGAAATGATATTGGGAAGGGTAGGAGAGAAGAGCTGCTAGATAAGTACAGGTCAGCTATAGATTTCATTAAGTCTAAGGGAGGGATCCCAATCATATGTAGCATCTTGCCTAGAAGGGGAGTAGGAAATGAATGGTTGTCTAGGGCAATTGGTGTAAATTGCTGGCTAGACAGATACTGCAAGGAACTTGCAATCCCATTCATTGACAACTGGAACAGCTTTTATGGCAAACATGATATGTATGCAAGGGATGGGGTACATCTCTCTGGGACTGGGGTGGTAGCACTTGCAGACTCGATTGAGAAGGCCATTGGTGAAATGCCTATGATTTTAAACTGATGGAAGATAGAGGAATGGGTGTGTGTGGGAAACAAGCAGGTTGCAACACTAGGGTTGGAAACAGTAAATGTATAAAAGGCATTCAGCATGAAGTTATAAATAAAAACAATAGATCAGGTCAGCAAACAAAGGGGGACAGCAGAGGGCAGCAAAGGACTAGCTCCCTTAAGGTTTACTATACTAATAGCAGGAGTGTAAGAAATAAGATAGATGAGCTAATATTAATTGCAAGTGCAGGAAACATAGATATTATTGCTATAACAGAGACCTGGCTCAATCTGAAAGATAGAGAGATGCCCTCTGAATGTCACATACAAGGCTAAAAATTATTACACAATGGCAGGGTCAACAGGAAAGGTGGTGGAGTAGCGATGTATGTCAGAGACAATTTAAATTTTTGTGTTAGACAAGATATAAAATTAGAAGCGTCAGCCACTGAATCTGTTTGGTTACAGCTTCTCGAGGGCCGAGAAAAACTAATTTTGGGTGTGATTTACAGGGCCCCAAATCTTGATAGGGAGTGCAGTAAACTTCTATGGGACGAAATTTGTAAGGCATCTACATACGAAAATGTTGTGCTAATGGGAGATTTCAACTATAGACAGATTGACTGGAGCAATTTGACAGGAAATTTAGAGTCAGGTGACTTTCTTGATACGATCCAGGATTGTTTTTTAAAACAGTTTGAGACAGAGCCAACTAGGGAAAATAACTTCCTTGACTTGGTTCTTGCCAGTAGGGAAACACTAATTAATAATCTTGAGGTTAATGATGAGCTTGGGGAAAGTGATCACAAATCACTCAGTTTTAATATGTCATGGAATTCCCCTAATAATGGCAATCAAGTCTCTGTCCCTGACTTCCGCTTGGCTGATTTCAAAGGACTGAAAAATTACTTAGGTGGGCTGAACTGGAATAACCTGACTAAGGGTCAGGTAGGTGGTGATGGTTGCCGTTATGACGCTTTCCAGGGCATAGTTCTAGCTGCTCAGTCAAATTATGTTCCAAATAGGGAAATCAGATCAAACAAAAATGATCCTAAATGGATGAACAATAGATTAAAATATCTAATTGGTCAAAAGAGAGGCATATATAGGCAAATCAAAAGAGGAGAGGGGCAATTAAGAAATCGATATATTCAGTTAAAGAGAGAAATAAAAAAAGGAATTAGAAAAGCAAAAAGAGATCATGAGGTTAAAGTTGCAAGAGAATCGAAGACTAACCCAAAAGGATTCTTTCAGGTATACAGAAGTAAGATCAGGGACAAGATAGGCCCACTCAAAAGTTCCACGGGTCAGCTCACTGACAGTGATAAGGAAATGTGTAGAAGTTTTAACACATACTTCCTCTCAGTTTTTACACAGGAGGATACCAGCGATATTCCAGAAATGATAAATTATGTGGAACAGGAGGATAATAAACTGTGCACGATTAGGGTCACAAGTGACATGGTCCTTAGGCAAATAGATAAATTAAAACCTAACAAATCCCCAGGCCCTGATGAACTGTATGCAAGGGTTCTAAAGGAATGTAAAGAGGAGCTTAGCAAACCTTTGGCTAATCTTTTCAACATATCACTACAAACGGGCATGGTGCCAGATAAGTGGAAAATGGCAAATGTGATACCTATTTTCAAAGCAGGTAACAGGTCCTTAGCTTCGAACTATAGACCAATAAGCCTAACCTACATAGTGGGAAAATTTATGGAATCAATAATTGCCGAGGCAGTTCGTAGCCACCTTGAAAAGCATAAATTAATCAACGAATCTCAGCATGGTTTTACAAAGGGGCGTTCCTGTCTTACGAATTTATTAACTTTTTTCACTAAGGTATTTGAGGAGGTAGATCATGGTAATGAATATGATATTGTGTATATGGACTTCAGTAAGGCTTTTGACAGGGTCCCACATCAGAGACTATTGAGGAAAATTAAGGCACATGGAATAGGAGGAGAAATTTTTTCCTGGATAGAGGCATGGTTGACAAATAGGCAGCAGAGAGTTTGCATAAATGGGGAGAAATCAGAGTGGGGAAGCGTCACGAGCGGTGTTCCACAGGGGTCAGTGTTGGGCCCCCTGCTGTTCACAATCTACATAAACGACATAGATGAGGGCATAAAGAGCGACATCAGCAAGTTTGTCGATGACACCAAAATAGGCCGTCGAATTCATTCTGACGAGGACATTAGAGCACTCCAGGAAGATTTGAATAGTCTGATGCAGTGGTCGGAGAGGTGGCAGATGCAGTTTAATATAGACAAATGCAAAGTTCTAAATGTTAGACAGGACAATAACCATTCCACATATAAACTAAATAATGCAGATCTTAATATTTCGGATTACGAAAAAGATTTAGGAGTTCTGGTTAGCAGTAATCTGAAACCAAGACAACAGTACATAAGTGTTCGCAATAAAGCTAATAGAATCCTTGGCTTCATATCAAGAAGCATAAATAATAGGAGTCCTCAGGTTGTTCTTCAACTCTATACATCCTTGGTTAGGCCTCATTTAGATTATGCTGCTCAGTTTTGGTCACCGTATTACAGAATGGATATAAATGCTCTGGAAAATGTACAAAGGAGGATGACAAAGTTGATCCCATGTATCAGAAACCTTCCCTATGAGGATAGACTAAGGACCCTGAATCTGCACTCTCTAGAAAGATGTAGAATTAGGGGGGATATGATTGAGGTGTATAAATGGAAGACAGGAATAAATAAAGGGGATGTAAATAGTGTGCTGAAAATATCTAGCCTAGACAGGACTCGCAGCAATGGTTTCAAGTTAAAAAAATTCAGATTCAGGAAGGATATAGGAAAGTACTGGTTTGGTAATAGAGTTGTGGATGAGTGGAACAAACTACCAAGTACAGTCATAGAGGCCAGAACGTTGTGTAGCTTTAAAAATAGGTTGGATAAATTCATGAGTGTGTGTGGGTGGGTGTGAGTTGGACCTGATTAGCTTGTGCTACCAGGTCGGTTGCCGTGTTCCTCCCTTAAGTCAAGGTGACCTGACCTGACTAGGTAGGGTGTATTGGCTTAAGCCGGTAGGAGGCTTGGACCTGCCTTGCATGGGCCAGTAGGCCTTCTGCAGTGTTCCTTCGTTCTTATGTTCTTATGTAACCAGGAACTGGTGCAAGGTATTAGGGCATTCCAAAATATTTGAGAGAGGGGGCGCCCCGTGATGGAACATTATTCTCCTTTCACCATTTTCAGTACCACAATATGTAAAGGACTTTTTTTATACAAATTTCAAAAAACATTTATGACATTTAAAAATTCCCATTTTCTTAACGTCTTCTCACCCCCCTCCTCCTCCCCCCTCCTCCTCCCCCTCCTCCTCCCCCCTCCTCCTCCCCCCCTGCTCAAGAATTAGGAGTAACAGGAAATATAGTCTAAATAACAGTCTCCTTGAATATACTCTACATGACAGATGCGTACTGTAATGTAGGCTCCATGTGACAGTTGTGTGTTGCAGTGTAGGCTCCATGTGACAGTTGTGTGTTGCAGTGTAGGCTCCAAATGACACTTCTGTGCTTCACTTGACAGCTTTGTTTTCTATTTTAAGCTTGATGTGGCAGCTGTGTACTGTAGCTTAGGCTCCATATGACAGCTGTATACTGTAATGTAGGCTCCATATGACAGATGTGTGCTCCACATGACATGTGTGCTCCACATGACATGTGTGCTCCACGTGACATGTGTGCTCCACGTGACATGTGTACCCTCACGTGACATGTGTGCTCCACGTGACAAGTGTACTCCACGTGACAGCTACATACTGTAGAGAAAGCTTCACATGACAGATATATGCTGAATGTAGGCTGCACATGACAGCTATTTGCTGTAAAGTAAGTTCCACGTGATATGTATTTGTTGTAAATTAGGCTCCACATGACAGGTGTTTCTTGGAATGAAGACTTCACAAGTCAGGTGTTTGCTGTAATTTCGGCTCTACATGACAGGTGTTTGCTGTGGAGTGTGCTCCACTTGGAAGTTGTATGCTAATGAAGGCTACACATGACAGCTGTGTACTGTACTGTAACCTCCACATAAGAGTTGAGTACTTTAATGTTATTCTTACAATTTTTGTTAGAATAACATTTCTTAAGTTTGTCTTCCAAGAAAAACTCAGGATTTTCTTTATGATGGGCGGTGTTCCTTACGACTGACAATTATTGCAGTTTTGTCGTCTCATGATATTTTCATTTATATTTAGCATCACCTCAAGATTTTCCTGTCAGCTGTTCTTGGGATTTCATAAAAAAAATTGTACTTTTATTCCGGATTGTTTACACTTTCACGTATGTCTGCCGAATGAATATTTTCTTATTCGTTTTTACACATGTCCTCTATTTCTATTCCATTGCTCTGATTCCAATATTTTTTAAAGTTTTTACAGTATTTTGTTTATTAGCAAATGTTTTCATGGTATACTTTTATTCCCTTTGGCAAATAATTTACGTAGATTATAAAAACTGTAGAAAGTTTTACTGATGTGTTTTTCAAACAGCAGGAGACAATGCAACAAGAAATATATCTACTCATACGGTAGGAGGCATTGTAAAATTAGGTGTTTGTATGGCTGTATGTATTTGTCAATACCAATTTCTGATAACCCATATCTGATTATCTATTTGCATTATCTATTATTTTTGTAATTACTTTTTTGCCATTGTGTGATTATTTGATTGTGACCAGCAGAATATCCCAATGCTTCTCATGTATATTTCGTGTTCGGAAATATTAACTACGTGCAAAAGTGTTAATGAAAAATGTTTGTACTTTAGTAGTTCTGATAGTTTCAGAAATTGTCTTTGCTGCACCTGCCTCGTCAGGAGGTGGTTGTGGGTGACCCATGCCCCTGCATTAGCCTTGACAGGAAACGGGTTTGGGGGATTAATTGGGAGACTCACGACCCAGCACATAGGTTATCAGGAGGCAGATGTGGGGACTCACACCTGCAGCACACGGCTATTTTTTTCGGAGACAGGTGTGGAGGACTCATTGCCCCACATCTGTCTTGTCAGGAGGCAGGTGCTGGGAACTAATTTCCCCACAACTGCCTTGTCAGGAGGTAGGTGTAGGAGACTTGTGGCCCAATGCCCACCTCCTAAGAAGTAAGGTGTGGGGATTCACTTCCATGCACCTGCCTTTCAGTAAGCAGGTATGGAGGACTCATGCCTTTGCACTCACCTTGTCAGGAGACAGGTGTTGGGGACTCATACCACTGCACCAAGAGGCAGGTTTAGTAAACTCGTGCCCACTCCTCACCTGCCTTGTCAGGAGGCAGGCATGAGGGACTCACACCCCCATTGACACCAAGTCAGGAGGTAGTGTATGTATGTAGGTTTTAAAAAATAATAAGATGCAACAAAGAATGCCTCCTGTTGGAAAGGTTTAATTTCCTGTTACTCCTAATTCTTGAGGAGGGGGGGGGAGGAAAATGTTAAGAAAATGAAAGTTTTTGAATCTCATACGTCTTTTTTAAATTAATATAAAAAAGCCCTTTAAATAATGTGCTTCTGAACATGGTGAAAGGAGAAAAATGTTCCATCAGGGGGCGCCCCCCTCACGGAGCGCCCCCCTTCCTCATAAAATATTTTGGAATGCCCTAATACCTTGCACCAGCTCCTGGCTACAAGGAAGTCTGTGGCAAAGTTTCGCTGCATTTACTTTTATGAAGACAGAGATAAAAAAAACAATCAAGCAAACAAACATATATTCCTAACACAATGAGATCACAGTAAACAGATATCACACTTTAAAGAACATTCCTTGATAATGTGAGAAATCACGAAAGCTCCTGGAATTTCATTAATTTTTCACTGTGGTTATCATACACACATTATTACCTATTTATGATTCTAATTACCCAATCGGAATGTCTTATTTGTGATTATTTGCAGTTACAGCAGCTGGAGTTAAGTTTGTAACGGCGCTTCTGTTGTGTTTAGTTCGTCACATTATAATGTTAGAGTTTTCTGAGTGTATTGTATATACTAGTTTTTCTGTGATCCCGCGACACAAGTTGATGGCGGCTAGAAATGTTTGTGGTTAGAAATGTTTGTGGTTAGAAATGTTTGTTGTTAGAAATGTTTGTTAGAAATGTTTGTGGTTAGAAATGTTTGTGGTTAGAAATGTTTGTTAGAAATGTTTGTGGTTAGAAATGTTTGTTGTTAGAAATGTTTGTTGTTAGAAATGTTTGTCTATATTCTTTTATAGAACAATAAACATAAATGTAGTACAATGTGGTCCTTCACTGACTACGTTTCGCCCAGACAGTGAGCTTTATCATGTCACAAACATGTACCTGAGCAGAGAGAACATGAGTATATATAAGGAGAATAGTGAAGTGAAGAGTGGTGTGGAGAATGTTGAGAAGGAAGGATTTAAGACTAACCTGCACAAGACGGGCAAATAGGTTACTTGCTATGTAAGATAACAATGAAGAAGAACCCTGGCAAGGGGTTCACTTTGTTCAGCTATGTTATGAAAACCATTGTTCTGGTTCGTCTTAGATCTAACCTTCTCAACATCTCTCGCTTGACACTCAACCTTACTATCTTCCCAGTATTTGTTCATATAATCTCTGCTCAGGTACATCTGTTTGTGACTTAATAAAACTCACTTTGTGGGCTAAATACATTTAGCATTATGTGTGATGAATGGTTTTAAAAACCGACAAGTTGAAATGTATAATTATAATTATAATAATTATAATCCATTAGAATCTATTTTTCCATCGTGTTGGAATTTTATACCATTTATCTCCATATCCTTTTATTTTCTTATGTATGGTATTTATGTCTCACCTTTTATTCCTATCCATCTTTGAGTACATTGTTCAACATTTTTTATGTATGTTCATGTGTCTTAATCCTGGAATCCATTTTGTGATAAGTTATCGGACGTTACCTGGAGTCGTATTATTATTGCATCTTCTAATTTTACTCTAACAATAATAATATAATAATAATAAAAATCTTTATTTACTACCAGTACATGTACAAGGTATACAGTCCTAGCTGACATCAATGATACACTACTATACAGAAAGCCACTTGTTATGCTGAGCATTTCGGGCAAATTACGTCAGTTTTGTCCCAGGATGCGACCCACACCAGTCAACTAACACCCAGGTACCCATTTTACTGATGGGTGAACATGGACAACAGATTTAAGGAAACACGCCCAATGTTTTCACTCTTACGGGAATCGAACGCGGACATCAGCGTGTGAAGCGAGAACTTTGCCTTACCACGACACAGTTTTCTCCTCTATATGTCAGGATAATATTCGAAAACTTGTCAGTATTAATAAATAAGTTTCTCGTTAGTGCGTTTATATGCGGTTCTAAACGACGCTGTATTTTATGTAGTTAAACCCACGTTGGTTTTACTACATTCTTAACCCACAACTTTACTACCTTGTGATGTTTTTGTTGTATTTTACTTCAAGTATCTCGTAGCATCATCAATTTTCACTGTTATTATATTTACTCGGTTTATCACATTCTTGTTCTATTTATAGTTATTTTTAATGTTTTTTTAATTTGTCAGGGATTTTTTTTAATTATCTACAGATATCTTTATGGGATGTATTTGTACTTTCAGTCGTCTACTGTATATGTACTATTATTATAATCATAATTAGGCGTTAAACCCACAAGGGTCATACAGCGCTGTACTGTATATGAAAAATAAATTTTATTATCATTTTTTTTATTTCGTCTGCTCCATATATTAAAATTCAACCTAAATCTCTCTTCCTTTCATTCTCTGAATAAGTTTTTTTTATATTATCTTTAAATCCCCCCTCTCTCTCTACTTTTTACATTACACATTATTTTCTCAATCTTACGAAGAATTCGGGATCAAACTATACCACGGGTGGGGATAGAACCCGCGGTCAATGATATGTGTATATCAGGATGAGCAGGGATTCAGGACCCACCTGTCCATCTCCTTCCTGACTATTATTCTCTAACTTTCCTTCTCTGTTACCTGTACTAAGTCGTTTGATCACTTACCCAAACTTCTGATAATTATTCATTCCTCGTTCCTTCCTCTACTTTCTTTTTCTTAGTCTATCAACGTCCCCTTCAATTATTCCGACAGCCTGAAGTTAAATTTTATTTTTCCGTCCGTCTAATTGCATGTATCTTTCAAAAGTCGTTGTATTTACCACTGTTATGGCTTTTGCCATCCGCCTTTATCATACTGATATGACTTTCTTTTATTTTCTTCCCTGTCTCTCCGCATCTTCCCTCGTCTTTCTCCCTTACTCTTACCTTCTCCTTATTCCATCTAACTTCTTTCTAATATATTCAATTACATTCGTCAGTTCTCTTTCTGAGTGCCTTGAATAAGAGATGGGACGATACCAAAATGTTTGCTGGTACCGATGTAGTACCGATAAATACAAAATAAACCGGGGTGGTTAGATAAAAATAATAAATAATTTCTCTAATATGCTAATGTCATTGCTCATTGTTAATTACAAGCACCCGTAATATAATATAATAATATCTTTATTTCTACAAGTACATGTACAAGGTATACATTCCTAGCTGACATCAGTGACATACTACTATATAAAAAGCCGTTTGTTATACCGAGCATTTCGGGCAAATTAGGTCAATTTTCTCCCAGGGTGCGACTCACACCAGTCGACTAACACCCAGGTACCCATTTTACTGATGGGTGAACATAGACAACCGGTGTAAGGAAACACGCCCAATGTTTCCACCCTTGCCAGGAATCGAACCCGGGCTATCATCGTGTGAAGCGAGATTATGAAAACATAATCTGAAATTAATAACGAAAATTAAAGGTTTGTTTTACATAACTCATTCCCTCCATTGATTGCAAAATTTATTGTTACATCAGGATCCTAAAATGTGCTAAGTATGGTGTTGTAGTCGGTGGTGTTACTCTTAAGCTTACTTAACACCTGAGTGTGTGCTATCCAAGCCTCAGATTCTTGGTGCTATCCAAGCCTCAGATTCTTGGTACTATCCAAGCCTCAGATTTTTGGTGCTATCCAAGCCTCAGATTCTTGGTGCTATCCAAGCCTCAGATTCTTGGTGCTATCCAAGCCTCAGATTCCTGGTGCTATTCAAGCCTCAGATTCTTGGTACTATCCAAGCCTCAGATTCTTGGTACTATCCAAGCCTCAGATTCTTGGTGCTATCCAAGCCTCAGATTCTTGGTGCTATCCAAGCCTCAGATTCTTGGTGCTATCCAAGCCTCAGATTCTTGGTGCTATCCAAGCCTCAGATTCTTGGTGCTATCCAAGCCTCAGATTCTTGGTGCTATCCAAGCTTCAGATTCTTGGTACTATCCAAGCCTCAGATTCTTGGTACTATCCAAGCCTCAGATTTTTGGTACTATCCAAGCCTCAGATTCTTGGTACTATCCAAGCCTCTGATTCTTGGTGCTATCCAAGCCTCAGATTCTTGGTGCTATCCAAGCCTCAGATTCTTGGTGCTATCCAAGCTTCAGATTCTTGGTACTATCCAAGCCTCAGATTCTTGGTACTATCCAAGCCTCAGATTCTTAGTACTATCCAAGCCTCTGATTCTTGGTGCTATCCAAGCCTAAGATTCTTGGTGCTATCCAAGCCTCAGATTCTTGGTGTTATCCAAGCCTCAGATTCTTGGTGCTATCCAAGCTTCAGATTCTTGGTACTATCCAAGCCTCAGATTCTTGGTACTATCCAAGCCTAAGATTTTTGGTACTATCCAAGCCTCTGATTCTTGGTGCTATCCAAGCCTCAGATTCTTGGTACTATCCAAGCCTCAGATTTCTGGTACTATCCAAGCCTCAGATTCTTGGTGCTATCCAAGCCTCAGATTCTTGGTGCTATCCAAGCCTCAGATTCTTGGTGCTATCCAAGCCTCTGATTCTTGGTGCTATCCAATCCTCAGATTCTTGGTGCTATCCAAGCCTCAGATTCTTGGTGCTATCCAAGCCTCAGATTCTTGGTGCTATCCAAGCCTCAGATTCTTGGTGCTATCCAAGCCTCAGATTCTTGGTGCTATCCAAGCCTCAGATTCTTGGTGCTATCCAAGCCTCAGATTCTTGGTGCTATCCAAGCCTCAGATTCTTGGTGCTATCCAAGCCTCAGATTCTAGGTGCTATCCAAGCCTCAGATTCTTGGTGCTATCCAAGCCTCAGATTCTTGGTGCTATCCAAGCCTCAGATTCTTGGTACTATCCAAGCCTCAGATTCTTGGTACTATCCAAGCCTCAGATTCTTGGTGCTATCCAAGCCTCAGATTCTTGGTGCTATGCAAGCCTCAGATTCTTGGTACTATCCAAGCCTCAGATTCTTGGTGTTATCCAAGCCTCAGATTCTTGGTGCTATCCAAGCCTCAGATTATTGGTAATATCCAAGCCTCTGATTCTTGGTACTATCCAAGCCTCTGATTCTTGGTGCTATCCAAGCCTCAGATTCTTGGTGCTATCCAAGCCTCAGATTCTTGGTGCTATCCAAGCTTCAGATTCTTGGTACTATCCAAGCCTCAGATTCTTGGTACTATCTAAGCCTAAGATTCTTAGTACTATCCAAGCCTCTGATTCTTGGTGCTATCCAAGCCTCAGATTCTTTGTGCTATCCAAGCCTCAGATTCTTGGTGTTATCCAAGCCTCAGATTCTTGGTGCTATCCAAGCTTCAGATTCTTGGTACTATCCAAGCCTCTGATTCTTGGTGCTATCCAAGCCTCAGATTCTTGGTGCTATCCAAGCCTCAGATTCTTGGTGCTATCCAAGCCTCAGATTCTTGGTGCTATCCAAGCCTCAGATTCTTGGTGCTATCCAAGCCTCAGATTCTTGGTGCTATCCAAGCCTCAGATTCTAGGTGCTATCCAAGCCTCAGATTCTTGGTGCTATCCAAGCCTCAGATTCTTGGTGCTATCCAAGCCTCAGATTCTTGGTGCTATCCAAGCCTCAGATTCTTGGTACTATCCAAGCCTCAGATTCTTGGTGCTATCCAAGCCTCAGATTCTTGGTGCTATGCAAGCCTCAGATTCTTGGTACTATCCAAGCCTCAGATTCTTGGTGTTATCCAAGCCTCAGATTCTTGGTGCTATCCAAGCCTCAGATTCTTGGTAATATCCAAGCCTCTGATTCTTGGTACTATCCAAGCCTCTGATTCTTGGTGCTATCCAAGCCTCAGATTCTTGGTGCTATCCAAGCCTCAGATTCTTGGTGCTATCCAAGCCTCAGATTCTTGGTGCTATCCAAGCTTCAGATTCTTGGTACTATCCAAGCCTCAGATTCTTGGTGCTATCTAAGCCTAAGATTCTTAGTACTATCCAAGCCTCAGATTCTTGGTGCTATCCAAGCCTCAGATTCTTGGTACTATCCAAGCCTCAGATTCTTGGTGCTATCCAAGCCTCAGATTCTTGGTGCTATGCAAGCCTCAGATTCTTGGTACTATCCAAGCCTCAGATTCTTTGTGCTATCCAAGCCTCAGATTCTTGGTGTTATCCAAGCCTCAGATTCTTGGTGCTATCCAAGCTTCAGATTCTTGGTACTATCCAAGCCTCTGATTCTTGGTGCTATCCAAGCCTCAGATTCTTGGTACTATCCAAGCCTCAGAATCCTGGTACTATCCAAGCCTCAGATTCTTGGTGCTATCCAAGCCTCAGATTCTTGGTGCTATCCAAGCTTCAGATTCTTGGTGCTATCCAAGCCTCAGATTCTTGGTGCTATCCAAGCCTCAGATTCTTGGTGCTATCCAAGCCTCAGATTCTTGGTGCTATCCAAGCCTCAGATTCTTGGTGCTATCCAAGCCTCAGATTCTTGGTGCTATCCAAGCCTCAGATTCTTGGTGCTGTCCAAGCCTCAGATTCTTGGTGCTATCCAAGCCTCAGATTCTTGGTGCTATCCAAGCCTCAGATTCTTGGTGCTATCCAAGCCTCAGATTCTTGGTACTATCCAAGCCTCAGATTCTTGGTACTATCCAAGCCTCAGATTCTTGGTGCTATCCAAGCCTCAGATTCTTGGTGCTATGCAAGCCTCAGATTCTTGGTACTATCCAAGCCTCAGATTCTTGGTGTTATCCAAGCCTCAGATTCTTGGTGCTATCCAAGCCTCAGATTCTTGGTAATATCCAAGCCTCTGATTCTTGGTACTATCCAAGCCTCAGATTCTTGGTGCTATCCAAGCCTCAGATTCTTGGTGCTATCCAAGCCTCAGATTCTTGGAACTATCCAAGCCTCAGATTCTTGGTGTTATCCAAGCCTCAGATTCTTGGTGCTATCCAAGCCTCAGACTCTTGGTACTATGCAAGCCTCAGATTCTTGGTACTATCCAAGCCTTTGATTCTTGGTGCTATCCAAGCCTCTGATTCTTGGTACTATCCAAGCCTCAGATTCTTGGTACTATCCAAGCCTCAGATTCTTGGTGCCATCCAAACCTCAGATTCTTGGTACTATCCAAGCCTCAGATTCTTGGTACTATCCAAGCCTCAGATTTTTGGTACTATCCAAGCCTCTGATTCTTGGTGCTATCCAAGCCTCAGATTCTTGGTGCTATCCAAGCCTCAGACTCTTGGTACTATCCAAGCCTCAGATTCTTGGTACTATCCAAGCCTCTGATTCTTGGTGCTATCCAAGCCTCTGATTCGTGGTGCTATCCAAGCCTCAGATTCTTGGTACTATCCAAGCCTCAGATTCTTGGTGCTATCCAAACCTCAGATTCTTGGTACTATCCAAGCCTCATTATTATTATTATTATTATAATCAAGGGGGAAGCGCTAAACCCGGAGGATTATACAGCGCCTGGGGGGGGATGTGGAAGGCATTCAGGCTTAATTCGGGGAACTGGAGCACAGATCCAATTCCCTAAATCAAGAGCCCCTCACCAACATCAAGGAACCTTCCTTGAGGGGTATCCAAGCCTCAGATTCTTGGTACTATCCAAGCCTCAGATTTTTGGTACTATCCAAGCCTCTGATTCTTGGTGCTATCCAAGCCTCAGATTCTTGGTGCTATCCAAGCCTCTGATTCTTGGTACTATCCAAGCCTCTGATTCTTGGTACTATCCAAGCCTCAGATTCTTGGTACTATCCAAGCCTCTGATTCTTGGTACTATCCAAGCCTCTGATTCTTGGTGCTATCCAAGCCTCAGATTCTTGGTACTATCCAAGCCTCAGATTCTTGGTACTATCCAAGCCTCAGATTCTTGGTACTATCCAAGCCTCAGATTCTTGGTGCTATCCAAGCCTCAGATTCTTGGTACTATCCAAGCCTCAGATTCTTGGTGCTATCCAAGCCTCAGATTCTTGGTGCTATCCAAGCCTCAGATTCTTGGTACTTTCCAAGCCTCAGATTCTTGGTACTATCCAAACCTCAGATTCTTGGTACTATCCAAGCCTCAGATTCTTGGTACTTTCCAAGCCTCAGATTCTTGGTACTATCCAAGCCTCAGATTCTTGGTACTTTCCAAGCCTCAGATTCTTGGTACTTTCCAAGCCTCAGATTCTTGGTACTATCCAAACCTCAGATTCTTGGTACTATCCAAGCCTCAGATTCTTGGTACTTTCCAAGCCTCAGATTCTTGGTACTATCCAAGCCTCAGATTCTTGGTACTTTCCAAGCCTCAGATTCTTGGTACTATCCAACCTCAGATTCTTGGATCACCCAGAGTTTTGCTAACGCAACGTCTCAAATGTTACACTCGAGACAGTGTTTATTGGACCAGACGCAAAGTTGTTTAATGGGTTTGTATATTATCTAAGAAAAACACTGTAATGGCTTTTGTCACATGCAATCTGACATTAAATAAGTGTTATTCCAGCAGGTAGTTGCATTTTGAATAAACTTGTGCTTTGTTAGATGAAAGGGCACAGATGAAAGTAATGGAACATGTTATTTTGACAACGTTTCGCTCTCCAGACCAATACAGGGATACAGAGAGTATATATACGTATCACGTGAGGTGAAAGAGTATAAGCACAGTGGTAGCACTAGATTCTCTTCAGATCGCTTGTTCTCTCTAGGCTGGAATACTGCTGTACACTAACTGCCCCCTTCAAGGCAGGCGAAAGTGCTGACCTGAAGAGTTTACAAAGAGCTTTCACGGTACACATAAGTACGATAGGCACCTAAATTACTGGGAGCGGTTGAAGTCCCTTGACTTGTATTCCCTGGAACGCAGGCGAGAGAGATATATGATAATATCAGGGCCAGATTAAGAAGTCTCCGGGCCCTAGGCTCTTCAGATTGGCGGGGCCCCTTTGAGTTACGGGTAAGCGAAGCGACCCCTTCCAGCTTGGGGGTGGGGGGGAGGGGGGTCGGTGTGAGCCTGTTTAAGGTCTAATTAAATACATTCTGGCTATTTAGATTAAATTTAATAGGGAAAGTACATCAAAACAACCAAAACCATTTACCAACAGCCATTATAACTATCTTGTTAAATCATGCATTTTAAAGAGAATAAACTCAAGACAGCATAGTATTACTAGATTAGGCTATTAAAGTAGTGACATCATGTACCTATTATATTCAGCATAACCACTACAGCACTATTATTCCCTTTATAAATCACTGACCATTATTGTTATCATTGCATCATGCATAAGACTATCAAATCATATAAACTCAAGAAAGTAAAGAATTGTTTATATTCACAGGCACTTCTTAAATAAACTTTTTTCTGGATTTCATATTGGCAAAATCATCAATTATATTCTGAAAATCAATATTTCTTGTTAGATCAGACTCAATGGTCAACAAGGCTAGGTTACACAATTTGTCTTGGCTCACTGTTGAACGGAGCTGGTTTTTCACTCTTTTCAAAACAGAAAATGAACGTTCTCCTTCACAGTTAGTAGCTGGAAGTGTTAGGTAAAGGCGAGACACTATGTCAACATTAGGGAAGGTTTCTGAGATACCTGCATTTCTTAATTGTTTCAAAGCAGCTAATTTTTAAAAATCAATTTTACTCTCCAAACACTTGAACTTTTTAGGTAGGGACCCCTTTGCACTTGCACCATGTGCGCAGTCTTGGATGAGCCCCTGAACCCCTTGGACCGCGGGGCCCCCAAATGCGCGGGGCCCTAGGCAAATGCCTAGTTTGCCTATGCAGTAACCCGGCCCTAGATAATATACACTTGGAAAACCCTAAAGGGATTAGTATCAAACCTGTACACGAAAATTACTCCCTACGAAAGCAAATGACTTGCCAGGAGATGCAACATTCCTCCAATAAAAAGCAGGGGCGCCACGCGTACACTGAGAGACAAGACAATAAATGTCAGGGGCCCAAGACTGTCCAACTGCTTCCCAGCATACATAAGGGATATTACCAATAGACCCCTGGCTGTCTTCAAGAAGGCATTGGACAGGCACCTAAAGTCAGTACCTGACCAGCCGGGCTGTGGTTCGTATGTCAGTTTGCGTGCGGCCAGCAGTAACAGCCTGGTTGATCAGACCATGATCCACCACGAGGCCTGGTCTCAGACCGAGCCGCGGGGGCGCTGGCCCCCGAAACTCTCTCCAGGTAAACTCCAGGTAATAGTAGTATTAGTAGCTCTTAGTGCTTTGTATGGCGAGATTTATTGTCATGAGTAGAAGTCTTGCTAATGCCTCAGAAATAACGAAGTTACCTATATTTTGTTTAATGTTGTCTGAAACAGTGATTAAAAATGATTCAAGGATCTGTCCAAAGAACACACAGAATTTGCAGCCCAGAGTTTCTCGACAAGAAGTGTGCAATGTTCATACATTTACCAAACTTTCACTGAGCTGCAGTTTCCTTCCCTTCTCGTCAAGAAATATAAGAAAAGAGCCTCCAAATCATCAGTTTACCATGCACTAACACTACTTTAAACAGTCATAATTCTTCCTATTAGTCAAGTTGCATTCAGTGGCTCCTAAGTATATGCACGAGCCAACACGAGAGTCACCATTGCCACCATCACACACATAAAAGACCTGACTAGACTATAAAGAACCATGAACCGACGATTGCAGGTGTTTACACAATCTCTTGCGGAGTTTGTGACAAGGTGTACAGTACGAACTCCACAAACACGTCTCAGTGAACACATCATCGAATGCAGAAACGACAATCTAACAATGTATGTATACTGCACAGGAATTCTTCCAACCATTTATTAAGATTCAGTGACCCCGCCTAGTCATGAAGAAATCAAATTTCCTTGAATAATCCTTAATCGCTGTTTTAGACAGCACTAAACAAACTAAAGCTGCCTTTATCATTTCTGAGGATTTGGCAAAAATTATATTCAAAACAATAGACCCTGCCATCACACACCACCAAGAACTGATACTACTCCTACCACTAACACTAACACTACTACTGTTACCACAGTGCTTATACTCTTTCACGTGATGGCTTGACAAAGCTCCTGGAGAGCAAAACGTTGCTACAGTATAATGTCGGTAATTCTGCCATTATTGCTAGCTTGTATCCTGGTAATTCATTTTGTTCTTGGAGAGCCTGTAGTTTACTGCTGGCTGCAGAGAGGGACAAAGTGGCTCACTGTTTACCTGCAGTTAGCAAAGATGTTTTTTATTGCTCTCTACTCCGCAATAATCATGGATAACCGGTTGAATAAGAAAGCATTACATACTGTTGTATCCTGTCCCTGCAATTCCTTTGTCAACATTGGCATCATTATCTCATGCTATCAAACGAATTTTGGAAGCTGGTATGTTGAATACATGCATTACTTTCTGAATAATTCCGGTGATATGCACTGCTGTGTACGATCCACGAATTGTCATCCGTCTATGGCCTGGTGGCTAGAGCTCTCGCTTCACACAGTGAGGGTCTGGGTTCGATTACCGGCGAAGGTAGAAACATTGTTTATGTTTTCTTACACCGGTAATAATGGATACTTGTGTGTTAGTCGACTGTTGTGGGTCACATCCTAGGACAAAACTGACCGAATGTAGATAAATGGTTCAGAGAACCGATTAGTTGATAAATCAGACACATGTGCAACACTTGGGTATCTTTAATGAAGAAACGTTTCGCCACACACTGGCTTCATCAATCCATACAAGGAGATTAGTGAAAAAAAAGGAGTTTGAGATAATCAATCCCTCAGTATTGAACTGATGAAGCCACTGTATGGTGAAACGTTTCCTCAGTGAAGACACCCAAGTGTTGCACATGTGTCTAGTTTATCAAAACTGACCTAATTTGCCCGAAATGCTCTGCACAACAAGCGGCTTTCTATATAGCAGTATGTCATTGATGTCAGCTAGGCCTGCAGGCATGTACTTGTAGAAATAAAGATATTATTGTTATTATTATTATTATTATTATTATTATTATTATTATTATTATTAAAGTTTCTGCCGAGGTAATATCCAGTTAAACTTATAAAGGTAACAGTCTGCATCACATGGGACTGTGTACCATAAAGACGTACAGTATAGGTACTTATATTTCGTTACAGAGGTCGAGACTCAGTCCTCGGCCTCCCCTTTCATCTTACTGTTTGTCAAATTCTCTCTTCCCCTCTAGTGCTCGTGGGCCTCGTCGTACCTGCCTTTTAGACTATGTATAGGGCCTGCCTCCACCACTTCTTCGTCATGGTCGTTCCATTTCCTGAGCGCTCTGAAGCTGAAGAAGTACTTCTTGACATCATTGTAACTCGTCTGTGGCTTTAACTCTCTATTATGCTCACCTTACACCTATTTCATACCTTTCAAATGATCTATCCCTGTCTACCCTATCAATTTCCCCAAGGATTCTGTATGCTTTTAGGATGCATCTCCGTGTTCAACTTTAATGTCGTCAAGATCAGTGTAAATGGTCTCTCCTTATAGCACATCTTCGTTAACTCTTGACCAGTGTCTTTACATACTTCTGTATTCTCCACAGTTTCTTAACATGCTTTATCAGGTGTGGGTTCCATGTTGGTGATGCGTACTGTAAGATGGGCCTTACGTATGGGGCAAAGACTGTCTTGATTGACTTTGTCGAGTTACCAGAAGGCTTCTATTAGATTTGCCAGATCAGCATTGGCTGCAAAAGTTATTTGGTTGTGTGATTCCAATAACATTCTTGATACTATGCTCACCCCTAGGTCTCTCGCTTTGAGTAAGGTCTGTAGTCTGTATCTTGCCTTGTTGTCCCTTCCCCAGTCATCGTAAAAATACATTTGTTATTTTATTTATTTATTTATTTTATGTCTTTGCAAACAGTATATTGAGATTTTGTATTAACAATAGTGGGTTGCAATGCAAAGAGAGCCTCTATTATGCCTTGGCATTATGGGCCAACTTAACATTATTGGCTTACAATCTACTTAATACTAAGGAGTATATCATAGTTGTACAGTAGGAAAGTAATTATTTCATAGTTGTACAGTAGAATATTAATTATAAATGAATCAAAATTTGTATAATACAAGGAAATATTTATATTTAAAAATGCTTTTTGTGAAATCAATGATTCAATTATATTCCTGTCAACAATGGATAAAGGGTTTAATGTGATTGTTTCAGTTATGATGTGGGAGTACATAGGTGAGTAAATGTGTACTGAGTATTTAGCATTTAGTCTAGGGTGATTAAGTGACTTTTGAGAAGAGTCTTAAATTAATTTTCAGACTGGGTTACTTTAATAACTTCTGGTAATGAATTCCATATTTTGGGGCCCTTTATGTGCATAGAGTTTTTACACAGTGTGATATGGACACGAGGTATATCAAAAAGATATCTGTGTCTTGTGTTGTGGTCATGTGTCCTGTTTAGGTTGGTGAGGAGAAGTTTGAGTGGGGGGTTTATATTTGAGTGTATTGTTCTGTGTATGTAGTAGGCACATGAATAAGTATGGATGTTCTTAATGGTGAGCAGATTCAGACTTTTGAAAATTGGTGGAGTATGCTGGCGGGAGTGGGAATTTGTTATCATTCTTACTGCTGCCTTTTGCTGGGTTATTAGCGGTTTTAGGTGATTGGATGTTGTTGATCCCCATGCAAAAATTCCATATGTAAGATAAGGGTATATGAGTGAATGGTACAGTGCCAGGAGAGCTGATTGTGGAACGTAGTACCTTATCTTTGATAGTATGCCTACAGTCTTGGAGATTTTCTTGGTGATTTGTTGTATGTGTGTCCGGAACTTAAGGCTACTGTTAAGGTGGATATCTAGGAATTTTCCCTCTGTGAGTCTTGTGACTGATGATCCATTTAGCGTTATGTTAAGTGGAACATTTGCAGCTTTGTTTCCAAACTGAATGAAATAGGTTTTATCAGTGTTCAGGGTAAGTTTGTCAGTCATCATCCAGGCAGATATTTTCTGTAATTCAGCAGCGACTGTGTTTGCTAGTATAACTATGTTTGGGTGGAAAAGACTTATGTTTACCTGGAGAGAGTTTACCTGGAGAGAGTTTCGGGGGTCAATGCCCCCGCGGCCCGGTCTGTGACCAGGCCTCCTGGTGGATCAGCGCCTGATCAACCAGGCTGTTGCTGCTGGCTGCACGCAAACCAACGTACGAGCCACAGCCCGGCTGATCAGGAACTGACTTTAGGTGCTTGTCCAGTGCCAGCTTGAAGACTGCCAGGGGTCTGTTGGTAATCCCCCTTATGTGTGCTGGGAGGCAGTTGAACAGTCTCGGGCCCCTGACACTTATTGTATGGTCTCTTAACGTGCTAGTGACACCCCTGCTTTTCAGTGGGGGGATGGTGCATCGTCTGCCAAGTCTTTTGCTTTCGTAGTGAGTGATTTTCGTGTGCAAGTTCGGTACTAGTCCCTCTAGGATTTTCCAGGTGTATATAATCATGTATCTCTCCCTCCTGCGTTCCAGGGAATACAGGTTTAGAAACCTCAAGCGCTCCCAGTAATTGAGGTGTTTTAGCTCCGTTATGCGCGCCGTGAAAGTTCTCTGTACATTTTCTAGGTCGGCAATTTCACCTGCCTTGAAAGGTGCTGTTAGAGTGCAGCAATATTCCAGCCTAGATAGAACAAGTGACCTGAAGAGTGTCATCATGGGCTTGGCCTCCCTAGTTTTGAAGGTTCTCATTATCCATCCTGTCATTTTTCTAGCAGATGCGATTGATACAATGTTATGGTCCTTGAAGGTGAGATCCTCCGACATAATCACTCCCAGGTCTTTGACGTTGGTGTTTCGCTCTATTTTGTGGCCAGAATTTGTTTTGTACTCTGATGAAGATTTAATTTCCTCATGTTTACCATATCTGAGTAATTGAAATTTCTCATCGTTGAACTTCATATTGTTTTCTGCAGCCCACTGAAAGATTTGGTTGATGTCCGCCTGGAGCCTTGCAGTGTCTGCAATGGAAGACACTGTCATGCAGATTCGGGTGTCATCTGCAAAGGAAGACACGGTGCTGTGGCTGACATCCTTGTCTATGTCGGATATGAGGATGAGGAACAAGATGGGAGCTAGTACTGTGCCTTGTGGAACAGAGCTTTTCACCGTAGCTGCCTCGGACTTTACTCTGTTGACGACTACTCTCTGTGTTCTGTTAGTGAGGAAATTATAGATCCATCGACCGACTTTTCCTGTTATTCCTTTAGCGCGCATTTTGTGCGCTATTACGCCATGGTCACACTTGTCGAAGGCTTTTGCAAAGTCTGTATATATTACATCTGCATTCTTTTTGTCTTCTAGTGCATTTAGGACCTTGTCGTAGTGATCCAGTAGTTGAGACAGACAGGAGCGACCTGTTCTAAACCCATGTTGCCCTGGGTTGTGTAACTGATGGGTTTCTAGATGGGTGGTGATCTTGCTTCTTAGGACCCTTTCAAAGATTTTTATGATATGGGATGTTAGTGTTATTGGTCTGTAGTTCTTTGCTGTTACTTTACTGCCCCCTTTGTGGAGTGGGGCTATGTCTGTTGTTTTTAGTAACTGAGGGACGACCCCCGTGTCCATGCTCCCTCTCCATAGGATGGAAAAGGCTCGTGATAGGGGCTTCTTGCAGTTCTTGATGAACACAGAGTTCCATGAGTCTGGCCCTGGGGCAGAGTGCATGGGCATGTCATTTATCGCCTGTTCGAAGTCATTTGGCGTCAGGATAACATCGGATAGGCTTGTGTTAATCAAATTTTGTGGCTCTCTCATAAAAAAATTCATTTTGATCTTCGACTCTCAGTCTGGTTAGCGGCTTGCTAAAAACTGAGTCATATTGGGACTTGAGTAGCTCACTCATTTCCTTGCTGTCATCTGTGTAGGACCCATCTTGTTTAAGTAGGGGCCCAATACTGGGCGTTGTTCTCGATTTTGATTTGGCATAGGAGAAGAAATACTTTGGGTTTCTTTCGATTTCATTTATAGCTTTTAGTTCTTCCCGCGATTCCTGACTCCTAAAGGATTCTTTTAGCTTAAGTTCGATGCTTGCTATTTCTCTGACCAGTGTCTCCCTGCGCATTTCAGATATATTGACCTCTTTTAGCCGCTCTGTTATTCTTTTCCGTCGCCTGTAAAGGGAGCGCCTGTCTCTTTCTATTTTACATCTACTCCTCCTTTTTCTTAGAGGAATAAGCCTTGTGCATACATCGAGTGCCACCGAGTTAATCTGTTCTAGGCATAAGTTTGGGTCTGTGTTGCTTAGTATATCTTCCCAGCTTATATCGGTTAGGACTTGGTTTACTTGGTCCCACTTTATGTTTTTGTTATTGAAGTTGAATTTGGTGAATGCTCCCTCGTGACTAGTCTCATTTTGTCGGTCTGGGGCTCCTCGCATACATGTCTGAACCTCAATTATGTTGTGATCTGAGTATATTGTTTTTGATATGGTGACATTTCTTATCAGATCATCATTGTTAGTGAATATGAGGTCTAGTGTATTCTCCAGTCTAGTAGGCTCTATTATTTGCTGGTTTAAATTGAATTTTGTGCAGAGATTTAAAAGCTCGTGTGAGTGTGAGTTTTCATCAGAGCTGCCTCCTGGTGTTATTACTGCAACAATATTATTTGCTATATTCCTCCATTTTAGGTGCCTTAAGTTGAAATCCCCCAGGAGCAAGATGTTGGGTGCAGGAGCTGGAAGATTTTCCAGACAGTGGTCAATTTTTAACAGCTGTTCCTGGAATTGCTGGGATGTTGCATCCGGAGGCTTGTAGACTACCACAATGACTAGGTTTTGGTTCTCGACCTTTACTGCTAAAACTTCCACTACGTCATTTGAGGCATTAAGCAGTTCTGTGCAAACAAGTGACTCTGCAATGTACAGGCCAACCCCCCCCTTTTGCCTGTTCACTCTGTCACATCTGTATAGGTTGTAACCTGGGATCCATATTTCATTGTCCAAGTGATCCTTTATGTGGGTCTCAGTGAAAGCCGCGAACATTGCCTTTGCCTCTGCAAGCAGTCCACGGATGAAAGGTATTTTGTTGTTTGTTGCTGGCTTTAGACCCTGTATATTTGCAAAGAAGAATGTTATCGGACTGGTGGTATTGTTGGTACTGGGGGGGGATTTTTTTTCCGGCATTAGTATCTGTATCTGTTGGTTTGGAGTGGAGGCCATCGACTGTGGTTCCACTCCAGGAATGACTGGATTTGGTGTACGATTTCTGCCATTTCCTGCCATTTTTTTTTCCTTCCTGGCACTAAAAAACCTCTCCCTCTTGAGTGGCTGTGGCTACCCAGGTTTTCCCATGGCCTGGATGTTTTGTATCTTTTTGTCCCCTTTAGATGGTATGCCTGGCAATTTAAGTTATAGCACAGTCTTTCCTGTACTGAAGAGGTACACATTTCAGGGTGAAAAAGCTTACAGGAAGGGAGTTTGCAGTGTCATCTGTAGTGTCATCTGCAAATAATATGGGTTTGAGTAGCTGTGATGCATTCGGTAGATCATTGATGTAGATGAGAAAGAGGAGTGGTCCAAGGACGCTTCCTTGTGGGACTCCTACTGTGATTGGTTGTGTGGAAGAGTTTGCATCATTTGCATACACATATTGAGTTCTGTTACTAAGGTATGACTTTAGGTAGTTGAGGGAGTGGCCTCTGATACCATAGTGCATTAATTTGGAGTACAGCAGTTCATGGTCGACTGTATCGAAAGCTTTACGTAAATCAATGAAAATGCCCAGTGGGACTTCTTTCTTTTCAAGTGCGGTATATATCAGTTGTAGCATGTGTATGATAGCGTCATTTGTGCTTTTATTATTTCTGAATCCAAACTGACAAGGGTTTAATATGTTGTGTGAAACGAGGTAGGAATAGATCCGTCAATGAATTAATTTTTCAAAGATTTTAGAGAGCAGTGGTAAGTTAGATATTGGTCTATAGTTATTCAAGTCAGCTTGGTCACCTCCTTTATGGATCGGAGTGACCCTCGCTATTTTGAGGAATGTTGGGAAGGTAGATGATTCAATGGATTTGTTAAAGAGCGTTGCAATAATTGGTGACAATACTTGAGAAGCTTTTTTGTACATAAAAGCTGGCAAGTTGTTTATGTCTCCTGCCTTGTTTTTAAGGGTGTTCATGATGAGCATAACTTCAGTGGGGTTGGTTGGCGCTAGGAATAGCGTATTTGGGTAGGTACCTATGAGGTAGTCTGATGGACGGGTGTTTGTGCTTGGTATTTTGTTTGCTAGATTTTTTCCTATGGTGGAGAAGAAAACATTAAGTCTGTTTGTTGTTTCGGTTGGAGTGAGTAGGTGTTCATCTGATTTTGTTAGTTTGACTGCTTTGTTTTTGGATAACTTTCTAGTTCCAAGAATTACAGATAGAGTTTTCCAGGTTTTTCTCATATCACCTTTGATGTTATATAATCCATTTTCATAAAACAATTTTTTGACCTTCTTATCAGGCTGGTAAGTGCTGATGAGTAACTTTTCGACTGTTCTCTAGTTATTTGACCCATTCTATACTGTTTTTCATATTTGTGCTTTGTGTTAATGGATTTGAGGATGCTTGGTGTTAGCCAGGGATTATTCAGTCTCTTTGCTGTGATCTGTTTAGTTTTTCTGGGGCAATGTCTGTTACAGAGGCATTGGGCTTTTTTAGAAAATTATTTATACATTCATTCATATCTGTATATATTTCGAGCTCATTTTGCCAGTCGATGTTATTCATAGCTGCTATAAAGTTGTTAACTGCTGTCTCGTTATGTAGTCTGAAGGTTACTTTAGTAATGTCTTGTGGTAGTTTGCCCAGATTAGTTATGAGTAAGGTTGGGTTTACACTGAGTAATGTCTTTGCTTGGTCTGCTGTGTAGTAATTACAGTTACTGGTTGATTCATGTAATTCACTTTATAAAAAGTTTACATCAGGATCTATGTCTGTAATCATAGGATGAGAGTAATTTTACAAACTAGATTTTCTGAGTAAAATGATATAAGATTTATATTGAATCTACAACTAGACTTATGACTAAGACACCGTGATTAATCTAAAACTTGTTACAATTTGAAAGAAAAAGGTATTACAGAATACATAATTCAGTTATACACTTAAGCATCTAATAGCACCTTAATTATTTTAACAAGTGAGTTTATGAAAACAGTAGATATTTAAAGCTAAAATAAAGGAGCTAATGAATATAATAATAAAAGAATGTATTAAAAGCAAAATCAGTAGCACCTGAGGTAGTCAATAGCACCTGGAGTATTTTAATGGGAAAATAGTGAACTTATTACACTTTAGCACCTGAGAATAGCACCTTGATTATTTCAACAATTGTGAATATATGAACTAAGATAGTTATATAAAGCTAAAATAAAGGAGAAAATATATAAGGGACTAAATTAAGTAATGGTAAACAAAGTTCAATGGACAGATAGTCACTATGATATAATATTGATTTTGGGAGTAAGATGTGATTAGTAATGTATAATAAGTTGAGCAATTTATTGCAATATAAAAAGTAGAGAAATATGAGGCAGCTGGTACTAGCTAGCAAAAGATAGTTTTGGGACTCACACAATAATGTAATTGGAATATACACTAATTACACACACAATATAAAAGGGACTAAAGAAAGTAGTGGTAAACAAAATTAAATGGACAGGTAGCAATCATGAATAACATTTATTTGGAGTAAGATTTGACTTGCAACACAAAATTATGAGCAATTAAAAGCAATTAAAAAGTAAAAAGTATTTGAGGTAGCTGGTATTAGCTAGTAAAAGAAAAAAAAATAATAATGCACAATAATATAATACTAAAAAATAATAATACACAATAATATAATAGTAAGGTACACTATATGCACCACACGTATATATGTGTTAAGGACACTTATCTAATCTGTTACAGAAATGTCAGCTTTTCTAAGGAAGGTAGAGAAATCATGTTCATTTGAGATGGTATATTGTTGTCCTGTTGATGTTTTCCTTACTAGTATTTTCCCATCTCGAGTGAAACACTGATGTATTTTGTTTTCCTGTTTTCTCAACCTGAACAGAAGGTTTTGACGTTTTCTCGTTAGACACTCGTTGATGAACGAGTGGGGTTGAACTGGTAGCCTTTCTTTGTTCTGATTGCTTTTTATCCTCGTCAGTTTTACATTGTCAGTTAAGAGAGATACATTTGACTCAATCTCATTTATCAAATACAGTACTGTTTTCAACATCGATCTTTGTCATCCTTTCCTTTTCTGACATCTCTTTCCGGACAATCACTTTTTGTTTCCTTCCACAGAAGCTATCATATTCTATTTCACCTGTGTCAGATGTACTTGTGATAAATACAATATCCAGTCTTGCTGGGTCATTTTCTACTTTCTCTCTTGTCGTGTCCTTAACGTGCCAACGTAAAAAGTTTTCCCCTGACTTCCTCCATTATTCTAGCTCTCTATTTTGCCGGTTCCCCCATGTGGGTCCTACGCACCCTGTGATAGATACAGTATTACGTTTTGTCTCATTTCATCTTCTGCTTCCTGTATCTCTTGTCAG
Organism: Cherax quadricarinatus; assembly: GCF_038502225.1. Taxonomy (NCBI): domain Eukaryota; kingdom Metazoa; phylum Arthropoda; class Malacostraca; order Decapoda; family Parastacidae; genus Cherax; species Cherax quadricarinatus. The sequence continues at coordinate 1,048,724 of NC_091348.1, forward strand.
CCTCCAGGAGCTCATAGATCCCAGTAACTTCTTACTTTCTTCCTCTCATTGCCTTTCCTTCCAGATTGCCTTGTCTGTCTTAATTTTTATTGTTCTTTCCTTTATCACCTCCTTTGTCACTAGCGTCTCTGCTAGTGATTTTTCTTATTTATCTGTACTAGATGTCTCTGCTCCTCCTTCCATGAGTGATGAAGCTCTTTTAATTTTTCCATAGCTTCTTTTGGCTTTTCCACTTCTTCCTTCAGTTTTAGATATCATTATTCAGCCATAATATTCATTTTTATCTGTTTCACACTTTCCTCTCTTGTCTTGTTGCACATTCCTTATGTTTCCTCCTGAAGGAAAGTAAATTTTCTTTCCAATTCCTCAACCAATTTGTTCTTTAGACAATTTATCATGATCATATCTAAAAAAGTACACCTTACCTTTTGCACGCGCCTGTGACCCTTGGGTTTGACTCTTCCTCAGATTTACCAGTAGGCTACATTACTTATGTTTGTGTGTTTATGTGTGTGTGTATGTGTGTGTATGTGTGTGTGTGTGTGTGTGTGTGTGTCTGTGTGTGTGTGTGTGTGTGTGGAGAGAGAGAGAGAGAGAGAGAGAGAGAGAGAGAGAGAGAGACAGAGAGACAGAGAGTCACTGAAGGGAGCACACCACTAACAAGTGTCTACGAGACACCAGGTGCAATTACTGTCACAAGAAGGGACATCAGGAGGACCAGTGTGGGAAGAAAAAGGAACTTGACGGACAGGATAACCTGTTTAGAGATCTGTTCTCGGAACAAACCAGCAGGATCTCTGAACTGGTGAACACACACTCACGTCACCCACCCAGCTACTCCTATCTCAACCCAACTTGTAGTTTTGTGCCTCGTACAAGACTACAGACCTACATCCCAGCAGCTGCTCCAGTGTCCTACCTGTCTCAAGGGCAGACACTTTAAGATAGGATTTCGTTCGGATTTTTAATCCCCGAAGGGTTAGCTACCCAGGATAACCCATGAAAGTCAGTGCGTCATCGAGGTCTGTCTTATTTCCATTGGGGTCCTCAATCTTGTCCCCCAGGATGCTACCCACACCAGTCGACTAACACACAGGTACCTACAACACCCAGGTACCTACGCTAGGCGAACAGGACAACAGGTGTAAGGAAACACGTCGAAACGTTTTTACCCCGCCGGGAATCGAACCCGGGCGTCCGTGTGTGGAGCGAGAGCTTTGCCAGCCAGGCCACGGAGTCACTCACCAACCCATGCTGAACACTTCATGAGCAGCCAGTCTGTCAGCATCCTGCCGGCCAATATTGGAGGATTCATTAACAATTTACATCACAATTTACATAAACGACATAGATTAGGGAATAAATAGTGATATGAGCAAATTTGCTGATGACACCAAAATAGGCGGTCCAATTCATTCTAATGAGGACATCAGAGCACTCCAAGATGATTTGAATAGTGTAAGAATGGTATATAATACCGACAAGATGAAATTAAGACACATGTGCAACATCTGGGTATCTTTATTGTAGACGTTTCGCCATCCAGTGACTTTATCAATACAAATTCTAGGACATAACTTGAAGACAGTAGAACTATGTACAGAAGATGAGGTAATCAGTCCCTCAACCTAGGAGTAGGTGCAAAGAGCACCATAGTCGTGGAGATTCTCCGCGACTATGGTGCTCTTCGCACCTACTCCTAGGTTGAGGGACTGATTACCTCATCTTCTGTACATAGTTCTACTGTCTTCAAGTTATGTCCTAGAATTTGTATTGATAAAGCCACTGGATGGCGAAACGTCTACAATAAAGATACCCAGATGTTGCACATGTGTCTTAATTTCATCATGATTTGAATAGACTGATGCAGTGGTCGGAGAAGTGGCAGATGCAGTTTAATATAGAAAAATGCAAAGTTTTAAATGTTGGACAGGACAATAACCATGCCACATACAAATTAAATAATGTAGATCTTACTATTACTGATTGCGAAAAGGATTTAGGAGTTCTAGTTAGCAGTAATCTTAAACCAAGACAACAGTGCATAAATGTTCGCAATAATGCTAACAGAATCTTTGGCTTCATATCAAGAAGTATAAATAATAGAAGTCCTCAGGTTGTTCTTCAACTCTATATATCCTTGGTTAGGCCTCATTTAGATTATGCTTCACAGTTTTGGTCACCGTATTGAAGATTGGATAAAAATGCTCTGGAAAAAGTACAAAGGAGGATGACAAAGTTGATCCCATGTATCAGAAATCTTCCCTATGAGGATAGACTGAGGGCCCTGAATTTTCACTCTCTAGAAAGGCGTGGAATTAGGGGGGATATGATTGAGGTGTATAGATGGAAAACAGGAATTAATAAAGGGGATGTAAATAGCATGCTGAAAATATGTAGCATAGACAGGACTCGCAGCAATGGTTTTAAGTTGGAAAAATTAAGATTCAGGAAGGATATAGGAAAGTACTGGTTTGGTAACAGAGTTGTGGATGAGTGGAACAAACTCCCGAGTACCGTCATAAAAGCTAAGACGTTGTAGAGTTTTAAAAATAGGTTAGATAAATACATGAGTGGGTGTGGGTGGGTGTAAGTTGGACCCGACCAGCCTGTGCTACTAGGTCAGTTGCCGTGCTCCTTCCTTCGTGAATTGAACCTGACCTGACTACCTTAAGGCATTGGCTTAAGCCAGTGGGTGAATTGGACTAGACTCGCATGGACCAGTAGGCCTGCCACAGTGTTCTTTCTTATGTTGGAGAGCTCACATTTCCGTGAACACTCGTCCCGACATGATCGCTGTATTGAAAATTTTTGGGGGCGACAGGACTACGGAAAATTTGGCAAGAATTGCTAGCTACACCTCATGGCTGAGAAGAGACAGGCAAGGGCAAGGAGGTGTTGCTGTGTGCTTCTCTAGAGCTGTACATGCCCTGCATATTGATGCTGCCATCGCTACTCACCTAGAAATTATGTTCTTTAAGCTATGCATAAACATTAGTACCTCTATACTAGCATGTGCGATGTGCAGATTTCAGTGGCAACATGCAGACCCCATCAACTTCCTAATGGAAAATGTGGTCTCTCTTCTGCTCCAACACAAATGTAAACATATTATAATTGTTGGTGACCTCAACCAACATCTTATAAAGAAGGTCTTTGATGACCTTCTTGCAGAGAAACTTTGTTGATTTCCCTACTCATATCTCTGGCTCCTCCCTCGATTAAGTAGTGAATGATCTGTCAGAAGGCAGAGTCACTTGTCAACCCCTCGGCTATACTTGCGATTTTGGCTTAAATAGCAACGCTATTTTTGCCGAATAAGGCAAATGAAAATTTGTGTATGAAATAATTTCACAAAAATCATTCTGAACCTGACGAAAAAAATAAACTTCATTGTGTTTGTTTACTGTTAAATTATTGTAAAGTTGCCTAAAAAATATTTAGTTGGATTAGGCTAAATTAAATTGCGAGTCTCCTTCGGCCAGAGATCAGTGTTTGTGTATATTTCGCCTGCTCTTGCGAATTTCTTTAATATATATATATATATATATATATATATATATATATATATATATATATATATATATATATATATATATATATTTATTTATTTATTATCACACTAGCCGATTCCCACCAAGGCAGGGTGGCTCGAAAAAGAAAAACTTTCACCATCATTCACTCCATCACTGTCTTGCCAGAAGGGTGCTTTACACTACAGTTTTTAAACTGCAACATTAACACCCCTCCTTCAGAGTGCAGGCACTGTACTTCCCATCTCCAGGACTCAAGTCCGGCCTGCCGGTTTCCCTGAACCCCTTCATAAATGTTACTTTGCTCACACTCCAACAGCACGTCAAGTATTAAAAACCATTTGTCTCCATTCACTCCTATCAAACACGCTCACGCATGCCTGCTGGAAGTCCAAGCCCCTCGCACACAAAACTTCCTTTACCTCCTCCCTCCAACCTTTCCTAGGCGGACCCCTACCCCGCCTTCCTTCCACTACAGACTGATACACTCTTGAAGTTATTCTGTTTCGCTCCATTCTCTCCACATGTCCGAACCACCTCAGCAACCCTTCCTCAGCCCTCTGGACAACAGTTTTGGTAATCCCGCACCTCCTCCTAACTTCCAAACTACGAATTCTCTGCATTATATTCACATCACACATTGCTCTCAGACATGACATCTCCACTGCCTCCAGCCTTCTCCTCACTGCAACATTCATCACCCATGCTTCACACCCATATAAGAGCGTTGGTAAAACTATACTCTCATACATTCCCCTCTTTGCCTCCAAGGACAAAGTTCTTTGTCTCCACAGACTCCTAAGTGCACCACTCACCCTTTTCCCCTCATCAATTCTATGATTCACCTCATCTTTCATAGACCCATCCGCTGACACGTCCACTCCCAAATATCTGAATACATTCACCTCCTCCACACTCTCTCCCTCCAATCTGATATCCAATCTTTCATCATCTAATCTTTTTGTTATCCTCATAACCTTACTCTTTCCTGTATTCACTTTCAGTTTTCTTCTTTTGCACACCCTACCAAATTCATCAACCAATCTCTGCAACTTCTCTTCAGAATCTCCCAAGAGCACAGTGTCATCAGCAAAGAGCAACTGTAACAACTCCCACTTTATGTGTGATTCTTTATCTTTTAACTCCACGCCTCTTGCCAAGACCCTCGCATTTACTTCTCTTACAACCCCATCTATAAATATATTAAACAACCACGGTGACATCACACATCCTTGTCTAAGGCCTACTTTTACTGGGAAATAATTTCCCTCTTTCCTACATACTCTAACTTGAGCCTCACTATCCTCGTAAAAACTCTTCACTGCTTTCAGTAACCTACCTCCTACACCATACACTTGCAACATCTGCCACATTGCCCCCCTATCCACCCTGTCATACGCCTTTTCCAAATCCATAAATGCCACAAAGACCTCTTTAGCCTTATCTAAATACTGTTCACTTATATGTTTCACTGTAAACACCTGGTCCACACACCCCCTACCTTTCCTAAAGCCTCCTTGTTCATCTGCTATCCTATTCTCCGTCTTACTCTTAATTCTTTCAATAATAACTCTACCATACACTTTGCCAGGTATACTCAACAGACTTATCCCCCTATAATTTTTGCACTCTTTTGTCCCCTTTGCCTTTATACAAAGGAACTATGCATGCTCTCTGCCACTCCCTAGGTACCTTACCCTCTTCCATACATTTATTAAATAATTGCACCAACCACTCCAAAACTATATCCCCACCTGCTTTTAACATTTCTATCTTTATCCCATCAATCCCGGCTGCCTTACCCCCTTTCATTTTACCTACTGCCTCACGAACTTCCCCCACACTCACAACTGGCTCTTCCTCACTCCTACAAGATGTTGGTCCTCCTTGCCCTATACACGAAATCACAGCTTCCCTATCTTCATCAACATTTAACAATTCCTCAAAATATTCCCTCCATCTTCCCAATACCTCTAACTCTCCATTTAATAACTCTCCTCTCCTATTTTTAACTGACAAATCCATTTGTTCTCTAGGCTTTCTTAACTTGTTAATCTCACTCCAAAACTTTTTCTTATTTTCAACAAAATTTGTTAATAACATCTCACCCACTCTCTCATTTGCTCTCTTTTTACATTGCTTCACCACTCTCTTAACCTCTCTCTTTTTCTCCATATACTCTTCCCTCCTTGCATCACTTCTACTTTGTAAAAACTTCTCATATGCTAACTTTTTCTCCCTTACTACTCTCTTCACATCATCATTCCACCAATCGCTCCTCTTCCCTCCCACACCCACTTTCCTGTAACCACAAACTTCTGCTGAACACTCTAACACTACATTTTTAAACCTACCCCATACCTCTTCGACCCCATTGCCTATGCTCTCATTAGCCCATCTATCCTCCAATAGCTGTTTATATCTTACCCTAACTGCCTCCTCTTTTAGTTTATAAACCTTCACCTCTCTCTTCCCTGATGCTTCTATTCTCCTTGTATCCCATCTACCTTTTACTCTCAGTGTAGCTACAACTAGAAAGTGATCTGATATATCTGTGGCCCCTCTATAAACATGTACATCGTGAAGTCTACTCAACAGTCTTTTATCTACCAATACATAATCCAACAAACTACTGTCATTTCGCCCTACATCATATCTTGTATACTTATTTATCCTCTTTTTCTTAAAATATGTATTACCTATAAGTAAACCCCTTTCTATACTTTTCATTGCAGTTAAATTATATGTTAGATATCACTTGTTTCTCTCTCTGTCTCTACACACACACACACACACACACACACACACACACACACACACACACACACATACACACACACACCACACACACACACATGCACCAGCAAGACTGGACCTTGTGTTCACCCTGATCAGTTCAGACATTGAGGACATCACATATGAGAGGCCCATTGGAACTAGTGATCATGTGGTTCTGAGGTGCAGGGAGGCAAAAACTAAGTGAACCAGAGAATGGAAAAGGTACAGGAGACAAAGGACACAGGAAAATAAAATTAGTAGAAGATCCAGAAGCAAGTATGCACAGATAAGGAGGGAGGCCCAGCGACAGTACGAAAACGATATAGCATCGAAAGTCAAGTCTGACCCGAAACTGCTGTATAGCCACATTAGGAGAAAGACAACAGTCAAAGGCCAGGTGATCGGGCTGAGGAAAGAAGGTGGGGAATGCACAAGTAATGATCAAGAGGTATGTGAGGAGCTCAACAAGAGATTTAAGGAAGTATTTACAGTGGAGACAGGAAGGCCTCTGAGAAGACAGAACAGAGGGGGACACCAACAAGGAATATACCAACAAATGTTGGATGACATACATACAATTGAAGAGGAGGTGAAGAAGCTGCTAAGTGACCTTAATATCTCAAAGGCAATGGGACTGGACATCTCTCCGTGGGTCCTTAGAGAAGGAGCAGAAATGCTGTGTGTGCCACTAACCACAATCTTCAATGCATCTCTTGAAACTGGGCAACTACCGGAGGTATGGAAGACAGCAAATGTAGTTTTCATTTTTAAAAATGGAGACAGAAAAGAGGCACTAAACTATGGACCAGTGTCACTGACCTGTATAGTATGCAAAGTTATGGAAAAGATTATCAGGAGGAGAGTGGTGGAGCACCTGGAACGGAACAAGAGTATAAAAGCCAACCAGCACGGATTCGTGGAAGGCAAATCCTGTGTCACAAACCTTCTGGAGTTTTATGATAAAGTAACAGAAGACAAGAGAGAGAGGGGTGGGTTGATTGCATTTTCTTGGACTGCAAAAAGGCCTTCGACACAGTTCCTCACCAGAGATTAGTGCAGAAGCTAGAGGATCAGGCGCGTATAGCAGGAAGGGCACTGCAGTGTGTCAGAGAATACCTGACAGGGAGGCAACAACGAGTCATGGTACATGATGAGGTCCAGTCTTGCTGGTGTGTTTGTGTGTGTGTGTTTAGAGAGAGAGAGAGAGAGAGAGAGAGAGAGAGAGAGAGAGAGAGAGAGAGAGAGAGAGAGAGAGAGAGAGAGAGAGAGAGAGAGAGAGAGAAACAAGTGATACGTAACATATAATTTAACCGCAACGAAAAGTACATTTATACTATGTATATACTACTATGTATATATGTATGTCTATACCAGTAACAACACTGCGAAAATCACATGATGCTCTAACCCATAAGACCACCCAATCCTACAAGAATCACGCACCCAGCAGAGCTCAGTGTTTTACCGTGATCCGAGGACATGCGATGGTGAGGGTGTCTCAGAGATAATATCATTCTACTCCCCGTTTGGTGTACTAGCCTCCACAAGCAGTATATATATTATTGTAACCACAGGCGAGTGGTATTTAATCAGTGACTAGCCGAGGATTCTGCTGGGTATGTGATTCTTGTAGGACTGGGTGGTCCTGTGGGTTAGAGCGTCATGTGATTTTCGTTCACCATGAGGCATGCCATAACGGCATGGGTTCGAGTCTTCGGCTAGTCGCAGAGTTATTGATTCAATACCATATTATATATATATATATATATATATAGATATATATATATATATATATATATATATATATATATATATATATATATATATAGATGTGGATAAAAAGGCTTCAAGGAAGAATATTTGGATTTCTTCCTGAAGCCATTTGAATATTCCACTTCCCCTACCACCCCATCTTTTAAACTATTTTTTTTACCAATAGGAATATTTTATTACATAATATGGTACAGAAGATTTAAGAGATACATTGTTGATATAAAGGTGGCATATACGGTACATGTTGTTACGTGTGTATCACCGATTATAAGGCGAAAATCTCATCCAGCTCCTCAGAGCTGGGGCATGTGCCCAAAATGCAGCATGCATTACCCCTTTGAACAGCCGCACTGAGCCGCTGGAACAGAAAACTAGCTGCCCTGGGATCCCTAGTTACCCTGATGAGTCTTTTTCCCAGCTCCTTAAGGAAATTAGATGCACTCTTTCCCCATGAGCCAAGGGTCTCTGAGCCTATGGGAACAAACATATAATGATGGGCAAGTTCTCCATATTTTCTAGACTTTTGGGACTCCCTAAAGCTGGCAGCTGCCCCTCCTTCCTCCCTGGTGTATTGGAGATAGGTATCAGCCAAGGTAGATGCACATGTATAGTCCCACACCACCTGCTTCCCATCTGTCCAGGCTTGAAGGGTGATACCATCTGGACGCTTCTGGCTGCCGTCAGATCTGCATAGTTGCGGTGGCTCCCTTACTGCTGGGCATCCAGCTGTTGTGAGGCTCCTCTTGATAATGTTATTAACCTCCTCATGTCTTGCAATCTTTCCCTCAGATTTACGGCACACAAGACTATGGTACCCGAATCGGTCTGCTGCTTCACTGCCACAAATACACCTGTGTTCGGCGAGAATAGGGGCGGCAAGTCGAAGGGCACCACCGATGCGGATGGTCTGTGGGTCGAGGCGTGTGCCAAGGCTGGAGTTGGTAACAGCCAACAGAAAGTCCCCAGCATGAGGGGCTCTCACTGCCAGCAGGCGGGCTCTATCCTTCCCTGACACACTCTGAAGCATCGTTGAGGCTATATTTTTCACTATTGGACCATCCCAGTGCGATTGTTTGTAGTTGTTGGGGGGAGCAGGTCTGGTTTCTGAGCCCGTTAGATTATCCCAGATCATTGCTCCGTCAATGAATTTTTGGTCCTGGGCTCCAATCTTGTCCCTAAGATGTTCAGGGAGAATCGCTGCTACAAGCTCTCTGGATGCAATACACGAGGACAGAAAAGCAGGTAACGCAATCTGTGATGACTTGCGGACACCAATGCCTCCTAGTCTGACTGGAAGTGTAGCTTGGTTCCACTGCCCGTCTTCTAGAGTAAGGTTAAGTACTTTCGTAAAAATCTGCCTCAGAATACTGTCATATTCGTGCAGTATAGGGTTATCATATGAAGGTGCACATCTTAGGAAATATGTCAACCTGGGCAGACTCAAGCACTTTGTGAGAAGGTACAAGGCATCGTGGGTGTCCAGATTGCCTATTCGTTGTTCCATTCTCCTTAACTCTTCCAATTTCTTCCTGAGAATTGTGTCAATGGCATTGCTTCCCAGAGGTGCTCCTAGCAAGACACTATTTGTGGGGGCAATGACTGCTGCTCCTGGTAGTTTTGATCTCACTGCATTTATCACTTGTTGACTGACTGAGATGATTTCACATTTGGATGGATTCAGGATGAGACCCATTTCCTGTCCCCGTGTCATTACCTGTGTAAGGTCATGTAGGAGGGACTCTTTTGTACCTGCTAGTGTGCCATCATCTAGGAACCAGATGTTTAGCTCGCTGGTCAGTCTGACTGTGATTTCCCTAACTGCAATACAGAAGAGAAATGGTGCAAGAGGATCTCCTTGTTGGACACCCTCCGATGATGTGATTTCATGCTCTCCAAAGAGAAGCATTGATTCCTTGCTATACCCAGCTGAAACAAAAGGGAAGAGACCAAGGAAATGTTCTTGTACTGCTGCTAATACCACGTCTCTTTTCAGGAGATTGAATGCATTCTTGAAATCTAATTTTACCACTGCATTGTCCTCAGGCAGGTTGTTGATATATGCCCTTGTTGCATGAACCGCTGCTTCACTTCCTTGAGAGACCCCAAAGCCAAGCTGGTTTGGTTGAAGCATCATGGCTGCCTGTGCACGAATACTTTGGACAGCAGCTTTGGATACGAGGCGGCGTAACATGTTGCCTACTGCAATTGGCCGAATTCCTCCATCCTTCTTTTTAAGTGCACAAAGTGTTGCACCAAAAAAGAAAGGTCTAATTTCATCAGGAATCAGACCAGCCAAGGAATTGTTGACGAACCTTGTGATCTCTGAAAGCAGTGTCTCTGCAATTTCCCCAATAACTGGATTAACCATTTCCTTTAAATGCTGTGGCCTTATTCCAGTGTAACCCCCAGCAGAGCCAGATGGGAACGACATTATTGCTTTGTAAATGTCTGAGTCTTCCACAATCAATGGTTCCATAGTGGGGACAGAGGTGTTGGAACTGTTGGTGCCACTGGTTTCCCTGGCAGGGTGCTTTCCTCTAAGTGCTTCAGCCGTGTCAGCATCCCTGGGAGCAACTGTATCTTCACTGGTAATAATTCTGATTGCCCCCACTGTGTTGCCCTCTTCAATTTTCTTGCTCACCTGGACTCTGACTTTTTCACTGTCAGTAGAGTGAGTGGGGGTTCTGCCTCTCCCTTTTTTGTGTTGACGGGGAAGGTGAATGAGGTTATCAACTCTAGGAAAATCTCTTAAGGATTTAATTATCATTGAGGCTAGCCTCTTTCCCCTTCTTTCCGGCACAGCTAAGCAGACATTGCCAAAAAGTAGCAAGTTGTGCCATGCCTTGATGGTTGGTGGAGAATTTAAGATAGTGGAACCATCGTTTACTTTTTTCAGGAGGTCTGTAAGTTTCCCAGCTGCGTGTGGACGGGCTGCTTTGGGAATATGTGTGAGTGTCCTCGTACCTGTTGCTTTAATTGCTTCCAAGAGATTGTCTGATGAGATAAAATCTGTTGGAGTAGGTTCAGGTGCCTGAGGTGGCTCTGGATCATCACTTTCCACAGGAGGACATCCTGAACCAGGGCAACTACCGTGTTTGCGGAGGAAACCATTAGAGTTGAGACAACGAAGCTGTAAGCATGACCGACACTTGCCTCTCCTAGTATTGCCAGCCGTGCCATTTCCCTGGCTGCTTGCTTCCTCCTGGTTGGCATCCATCTGCTAGACTAGACAATAGGAGTGGAATATGACATGCTGGGTGGGTATGGTGCGTGGAAGGTAGTGAACTTGACCGTGGTGGCCTGGTGGAGTTTGAGGGGCCGGGAGGGGAAGGGGAAAACTTCCCTTGGGAATTAGGTGGGGGAGGCGGAGGTTGAGTGGGGTTATCCCGGGGAGTACAATACACATGGACTTGCACACTATATATATTGTTCACACTGTCTTATAATACACACAACTTTATTTGTTTCCCATGTACACTATGAACAATGTGGGTATGGGCACTGCTGAACCAATGTGTTCACTCACCATCTAGTTACACATCCCACCTCTTCCACCCACCCCCGTGACGTGGGGGTGGATGCACTGACTGGTCACTCCCTCGTTAACATTAATTTCACATTGTTTTTCCATAACATAAGCCTTTAAAAAGTCCATGCATCGACACAATCATTTCCACTTTAACTGGAAGCATGGTGCATGGTGCTGGATATAGATGTTTTTATAAGAGCTTTTCGAGGTTTGTATGTACGATAATCTTGGCCGGTACTCATATACAGTGTAGGCCTTGTACTCCCCCACACCTCCACTGGCCGTCTTCCTCACTACCACCACCACTCACCAACATTCTCAAACAGCACAACACTTCCACAATTTACCTTGAAACGGTGCTTTGAAATGTCTTCTCGCTTCACTGGAATCTTCCCAGAATATTCACAATAAGTCCTGTTGAGTCTTAACCTGGTCAGCCTCGTTGATCCGGACTTATAATTGAAAATCCCGCAGCTAGCCCGCCACACGTCTTGCCATGCCAGCGCATGGCATATATATATATATATATATATATATATGTCGTGCCGAATATGTAAAACTGGTCAATTAGCAAGAACTCATTTAAAATTAAGTCCTTTCTAAAATTTTCTCTTATACGTTTAAAGATATATTTTTTTCATTAATGTTGATGTAAAAATTTTTAATTTTGCACCAAAAGGAACTTAGAAAACTTACCTAACCTTATTATAACAAGAACAATTTATTTTAGCCTAACCCACCTAAATATATTTAATACTAATTTAATACTAAACAAACACAGTGAAATATATTTTTTTCGTTAGGTTCAGAATGATTTTGGCGAAATTATTGCATACGCAAATTTTCACTTGTCCTATATGGCAAGATGAGCGTTGCTATTTAAGCCAAGATCGCAAGTTCTGCCTATTCGGCACGACATTACATATATATATATATATATATATATATATATATATATATATATATATATATATATATATATATATATATATATATATATATATATATATATATATATATATATATATATATATATATATATATATATATATATATATATATATATATATATATATATATATATATTGTAGGTAATAGGTTGGTAGACAGCAACCGCCCAGGGAGGTACTACCGTCTTGCCAAGTGAGTGTAAAACGAAAGCCTGTAATTGTTTTACATGATGGTAGGATTGCTGGTGTCTTTTGTCTGTCTCACAAATATGTAAGATTACAGGTACGTCTTGCTACTTTTACTTACACTTAGGTCACGCTACACATACATGCACAAGCATATATATACACAGCCCTCTGGGTTTTCTTCTATTTTGTTTCTAGTTCTTGTTCTTGTTTATTTCCTCTTATCTCCATGGGGAAGTGGAACAGAATTCTTCCTCCGTAAGCCATGCGTGTCGTAAGAGGCGAATAAAATGCCGGGAGCAAGGGGGCTAGTAACACTTCTATATATATTACTAAATTTAAAAAGAGAAACTTTCGTTTTTCCTTTTGGGACACCCTGCCTCAGTGGGATACGGCTGGTACGTGGTCACCTGCGGTCATACCTGCCTAAGCTCTTGGGAGTTAGCGTGGGCTGTTACCAAGCACCATGGCTTGTTGTATTGTTTTAGAAGCTCAGGTTCAAGTGAAGAAGAAGGATTCTACTACTTCTTTAGGAGGAAAATAGGAGTGAGTGTGAGAAGGATTTAGCTGGTAAGGAGGAAATGGTCACCAGCAGTGATAGTGGCAGCCGCTTTAAGTGGCAAGTGGTTCAGAGTTCAGGAAGAAGATGAGGAGAGTTAATAGAAAAGATGTGAAGGTAGGAAATCGATTCTCTGTTCTCCAAGACGAGTGTACTTCAGTGGTTAGTGAGGTTGAAGGTACCACTAATTACCCTGCTAATCAAGGTAAGAATATGTAGGCGATTCTCAGGTAAGATATATGGACCGTGCATTTTGTAACAGAGACAGAAAGGTCAGACAGAGAGTGTGTCTTCCTGGAGCTGGTGTTGGTGACATAGTCAGCAGGTTGGATAATATTATGGCAGGTAATGGGGGTAATGACATTGGGAAGGGCAGGAGAGAGGAGCTGCTGGATAAGTACATGTCAGCCATAGAAGTAGTTAGGTCTAAGGGAGGGATCCCAGTCATATGTAGCATCTTGCCTAGAAAGGGAGTGGGCAATGAATGGATGTCTAGGGCAATTGGTATAAATTTCTGGCTAGACAGGTACTGCAAGGAACTTGCAATCCCATTCATTGATGACTGGGACTTGTTCTTTGGCAAACGTGATATGTATGCAAGGGATGGGGTTCATCTCTCTGGGGATGGAGTGGCTGCATTAGCCAATTCGATTGAGAGGGTAATTGATGACTTGTCTAGGAATTTAAACTGATAGATTATAGAGGTATGGGTGTTTGTGGGAAACAATCAGGCTGCAGCATTAGGGTTAAAAACAGCAGTTATTACCGGGATATCTCAGGGATACGTTTAAAAGACAATATTCAAAATAAAGTTGCTAGTAATGGCAAATCAATTGATCAACAAACAAAGAGAGATAGTAGAGGGCAACGAGTGACTAGCTCCCTTAAGGTTTACTATACAAATAGTAGGAGTCTAAGAAATAAGATAGATGAGCTAAGATTACTAAGATTATCAGCCAGCACACAGCTGGCTGCACAGCTGTGTGCTGGCTGCACCATTCTTGTAGGGTTGGGTGGCCCTGTGGTTTAAAGCGTAATGTGGTTCTCGCTTACCATGAGGCAGGCCAGTACAACATGGGTTCGAATCCTTGGTTAACGCAGTGTTGTTATTGATATATATATATATATATATATATATATATATATATATATATATATATATATATATATATATATATATATGTGTGTGTGTGTGTGTGTGTGTGTGTGTGTGTGTGTGTGTGTGTGTGTGTGTGTGTGTGTGTGTGTGTGTGTGTGTGTGTGTGTGTGTGTCGTGCCGAATAGGCAGAACTTGCAACGCTCATCTTGCCATATAGGACAAGTGAAAATTTGTGTATGCAATAATTTCGCCAAAATCATTCTGAACCTAACGGAAAAAATATATATTTCACTGTGTTTGTTTAGTATTAAATTATTGTAAACAAATCTAAAATATATATAGTTGGGTTAGGCTAAAATAGATTGTTCTTATTATAATAAGGTTAGGTAAGTTTTCTAAGATTCTTTTGGTGCAAAATTATAAATTTTGACATTAATATTAATGAAAAATATATCTTTATACGTATAAGAGAAAATTTTAGAAAGTACTTAATTTTAAATGAGATCTTGCTAATTGACCAGTTTTACATATTCGGCACGACATTATATATATATATATATATATATATATATATATATATATATATATATATATATATATATATATATATATATATCTTTCTTTCTTTCAACACACCGGCCGTATCCCACCGAGGCAGGGTGGCCCAAAAGAAAAACCAAAGTTTCTCCTTTCAAATTTAGTAATATATACAGGAGAAGGGGTTACTAGCCCCTTGCTCCCGGCATTTTAGTCGCCTCTTACAACACGCATGGCCTACGGAGGAAGAATTCTGTTCCACTTCCCCATGGAGATAAGAGGAAATAAACAAGAACAAGAACTAGAAAGAAAATAGAAGAAAACCCAGAGGGGTATGTATATATACGCTTGTACATGTATGTGTAGTGTGACCTGAGTGTAAGTAGAAGTAGCAAGACGTACCTGAAATTTTGCATGTTCATGAGACAGAAAAAAGAACACCAGCAATCCTACCATCATGTAAAACAATTACAGGCTTTCGTTTTACACTCACTTGGCAGGACGGTAGTACCTCCCTGGGCGGTTGCTGTCTACCAACCTACTACCTAGAGTATATATATATATATATATATATATATATATATATATATATATATATATATATATATATATATATATATATACATTTGTGTGTGTGTGTGTTGGGGAGAGAGAGAGAGAGAGAGAGAGAGAGAGAGAGAGAGAGAGAGAGAGAGAGAGGACTATCAGTTGACAAAGTGTCAACTAATGTAATATTAGTAACAGTAAATATAGATGTGATGTGTTAATCATAGAGTTGACTGTGTAAAGTAACACCAGCAGTTACAAAAGTTTGAGTATCAATTAAATAGAGATAGTTGTAACCACTGTCCACCTTCCTCTTCTATGTCTCTTTTGAATTCTTGGCATTTTTTCAAATGTGGCGTGGCATGTTAACCCCCCTCCCTCCCTCCCTCCATGTTTTCACGTTGGCAGTGGCCGGAGGGAGTGGAGGGAGTGGAGGGCGGAGAGCCTTCTGCTTCACAATATTTGCCTCATACACCTGCATATTGCATGATAGTCTTATCTGGATAGTAAGTGGTACTGTAGATAGTGCTCAGTAAACCTCGGTCTGATATCCAAATTTCTCCACTACATATGTTTCCATGTACACTGTATTCCTGGATGTTTGGCTAAGCAAGCAGTGTTCAAGAAAGTTTACATAAGGCTTGACTGCATACATTATATTGAGACTGATTATATCATTTGTGTGTATACTAAACTGCCAGAGATACTTCTCTGTCTGTGCGTCGCTATCACAACAGTCGTCAGTGTGTGTGTACAATGCAGTTTTTAGTTACGTTTATGTTAGTGTCGTTGATCTACTCAGACTGCAACTATGCAATATTAAGCTTCATTAATTAAATATTTCACAATATTAATGAGGTAATGAAGAGATTAAATGTGTTATACAAGCAAATGTTAAGAAGAAAGTCAGTACTTTCTCCGTCTTCTCCCGCGACACACGGAACCTGTTCTGTCTCCGAATTAAAATAACTCCCTCCCTCCCTAAGCACCTCTCCCTGCCTCCCTACCTACCTCCGCCTTTATGACTCCATTCCATGACCGCCATTCCTCCCTCCATATACCTCCAAGTCTTCCCCCATCACCACTCCACTCGCCTAGGCCATTTCTTATTTACTCCAATACTTCCCTCCCTTCAATGCTACTCCTTCTCCCCCTCTATCTCTACCTTTTCCTCAGACCCTCCACCACCACCCCTCCATTCTTCCCTCCGCCATCACTCCTCCTTCCTTCCCTACCTCCAAATTTCCTTCGTCTCCAATCTTCACTTTTCTCCCCGAAATATAATATTTGTTGTCCACTTCGGGATAATGACGATATCTTCATAAAAATTCACTTTCTTGTGTGCATAGAACATGTCCTGCTGAGAGAAGGTGACACACAAGTAGCAACAACGTCAACATTGCTGGAACAAAACATTGAAGGTGTCGTAGCTACTGAACCTGTCATGGAACACTTCACCATATCATCACCGCCCTTTTAGAAGTCTTTTATCTCACGCTGACACATTACTACACTAGCAATGTAACATCCTGCGTGACGGAACATGTTCATGTTTTTGTTTTGCTTGTCTGTACATCAGTTTTTTTTTTTTTCGTTTTCACATTTTATTTCTTGTCATGAATTGCTGTTGGATGTTTGTAAATATTTATTTTTGTTTTTGCAATGTTGATAGTTTTGGTAGTAAGAGTGGTTGTAATAGTGGTGGTTGTGTTGGTGGTGGAGGTGCGATTGTGGTGGTGGTGATTGATACATGGTGATAGTGATAGCGGAGGTGGTGTTGGAGGCTTTGAAATAACAGAAGTGGTGTTGGTGTTAGCGATGGTGAAGCCGGGGGGGGGGGAGGTTTTGGAGTAACAGCGGAGGTGGAGGTAGTAGTTTCGTTGGTGGTAGTGGTGATGATGCTGGCGATGGTGGAGGCTATGGAATGACAGTGGACGTGATGGAGGTGGTGGGTGAGTAGTGACTGATGGTGGTAGTACTGGTGTTGGTGGTGGAGTGACAGTGATGGTTACATAGACATTCCTCCAGTATACCAGGAGGGGGTTTCGGGAGGGTCAACGCTCCCCGCGGCCCGATCCATAAATAGACCACACGGTGGACCAGGGCTTGATTAACCAGGCTGTTACTGCTGGCAGCAAGTAATCCAACGTACTAGCCACAGCCCGCCTGGTTAATAACTGACTTTAATAACTCGCCCAATTCCCTCTTGAGGACAGTCTATTGGTAATCCCCTCTCGTATGATGGGGCTGTTGAACAGTCTTGGCCTCCATACACCTATTATGTTGTGTCTCAGTGTACTTATGGCAAAGATGCTTTTCACAAGGAGTAAATTGCGTCGCCTGAGGAGCCTTTTACTTCTGTAGGGAGTGATTTCTGTGTGCAAATTTGTTAGCAGTCACTCCAGGATTTTCCAGGTGCAAATTATGATATATCTTTCTTGCTTGAATTCCATTGAGTACATCTCAAGGAATTTCAGACGTTCTGTGTAATTAACGTGTTTGACTGAACTTATACATGAATCATGTGAGCTTGTCACAGGACGTGTATCACGTGACCTTGCCACCAACACGTGTATTATGTGACCTTACCACCAACACGTGCATTACGTGACCTTGCCACCAAAACGTGTATTATATGGCCTTACCACCAACACGTGCATTAAGTGACCTTGCCACCAACACGTGCATTCAAATTCAAATTCAAAGTTTATTCTCTATAAAGATTACAATGTTGAATTTACAGAATTTGGTTGTTGTGTGGTTTACATGTAGTTAAATAATGATTACAGAGTGTACCACTAGAACGCCTAGCATGGCTAGGCATTTCGGCCAGACTTAGTTTAATTCTTTATTTTAAAATATTACAAATTATGAGGTAAGTTGGTATTATGGCTAAGTGACTAAATACTAGTTTGTGAGTTTAGCAATGTGAATACTTTTGTTTTGGCACAGTACATAGTTTCAGTATTGGAGTATCATACGATTCATTATTTTAAGATTGAGATTAATATTTCTGTTTATGGTCAAATGGGTGAGTGAAAGTGACTATTACAACCCAGGCACAATTAGGCGTGTTATCCTGGGTGCAAAGGGCAACAAGGAGCAAAACAAACACAGCTGAATGACTTTGAATTATATTTTCCTTCATCAAAATCAATAGTAATTATTTACAACTATGTACACTATATACAGTTGGAAATGTATGTGTACAACACGGTAAAACAAAGGCAAAGATACAGCCTGGAGACAGAATGGACAACCGTGCTCAACCAGCAGCTGGGTGAAAATGACAAGGGTGAGAATGTGAGTGGTGTCCACGTCACCTTCACAATTGCCAGTTCCACAATATGATTGGCTGAACCTAGGTGCTGATTTGACGATTGGGCCCCGTACCTGGTTCACTGGTTTGGGCGGTAGCTTTTATGTGTGTGTTCACTTGCTCCGAATAAAGAGTACATACTCTTTGCATGCAACAGTGACCTTGCCACCAACACGTTAATAACGGGACCTTCCCACAAACATGTGTAACATGCAACCCTGCCACCAATGCGTATCACGTGGTCCTGCTACTAACACGTGTGTTACACGGTTCTGTTGCGAACACATGTATTACGTGGCCTGCCACCAACACGAGTTTCATGTTGTCCTACCACTGACACGTGTTTCACATAGTCCTACCACTGACACGTGTTCACGTGGCCCTGTCACCAACACGTGTATTACGAGGTCTTGCCACCAACACGTGCATTACGAGGTCCTGCCACCTACACGTGTATTACGAGGTCTTACTACCAACACGTGTATTACGAGGTCCTGCCACCTACACGTATTACGAGGTCTTGCCACCTACACGTGTATTACGAGGTCCTGCCACCAACACGTGTACTAAGAGGTCTTGCCACCTACACGTGTATTACGAGGTCCTGCCACCTACACGTGTATTACGAGGTCTTGCCACCTACACGTATATTACGAGGTCCTGCCACCTACACGTGTATTACGAGGTCCTGCCACCTACACGTGTATTACGAGGTCTTGCCACCTACACGTATATTACGTGACCCGCCCATCATACGTGACATACCGCGGCACTGACAATACAAACGTAAGTTCCACATGTGAAATCAAGTCAATCTGAACTTGCAATTGAAGGAGAGTGGAGGACGATGTAAGGAACCAGTGCTTCCCTACGTCCTCAAGACTGAGTAATTCCTCTCTAGCTTGCAATGTAAATACAGATGCTGGCTGAGTGTTAGTTCACCTTCTCCCTCACCTTTCTCCACGCACCGAGAAAGTGGTTCAGAGTGCAGACACATAAGCAGCCCATCACGTACGTTCAGTGGCTGTAATAATAGGGCGAGCGTCAGCCAGAGCTTTCTTGATACCAAGTTACCAGTCATCATTCCAGGGATGACAGCAACACCTCCCAGGAGTTTGTTTACAATAAATATTTTAGTACAATTCAGTAACCACAAAGATGTATATTTACGAAGATGTTTTACCTAGAACCAGCGGCATGGCAGGAGAAATTGCTGAGATGTAAATAAAAAAAAAACAAATAACAGCAATTCATCAATGGTGAAAGTGAAAGAGGAATAGTCAGAGTGTGTAGTTTGCACGCACAAATTGTCACTGTTGAGTGGCGATGAGAGCGGACACAAGAGAGGTAACGCCACTGGGAATACAATAACTTTCGTGAAAATTGTTTGCGACCAATCAAACTCTTGAGTAACAAAAGATGGTCAAAGTGAGACATCAAAAATTCTATAAATATGTTCCTAGGGTTTATTTTGGTCTGCACTTGTCAGTGTTCAAGAATGCTTAACTAGATGTGGAAAAAGGCTTAAAAATATATAAATGAGACGAACTCTCATGAAAAACCTGATAAATAAAATCAATCAATAAAAAGAGTTGCTCTGGCATGGAAGATTCTAAATTAGACACATATGCAACACTTAGGTATCTTTAATGAGGAAACGTTTCGCCACACAGTGACTTCATCAGTCCATACAAAGGAGAATGGTGAAGAATAGGAGGAGTTTGAGGTGATCAGTCCCTCAGCCTTGCGTTGATGTAATCAGTCCATAAATCTCGAAAAGAATACAGAATAAGTGCGGAGAGATGGCTTTTCTTTTCAAGATTGATGGACTGATTACATCAACTCAAGGTTGAGGGACTGATTATCTCAAACCCCTCCTGTTCTTCACCATTCTCCTTTGTATGGACTGATGAAGCCACTGTGTGGCGAAACGTTTCCTCATTAAAGATACCCAAGAGTTGCACATGTGTCTAATTTATCAACTTGTGGGTTGTGTGAAGCAGTCATCAACATGTGGGTTGTGTGAAGCAGTCATCAACATGTGGGTTGTGTGAAGCAGTCATCAACATGTGGGTTGTGTGAAGCAGTCATCAACATGTGGGTTGTGTGAAGCAGTCATCAACATGTGGGTTGTGTGAAGCAGTCATCAACATGTGGGTTGTGTGAAGCAGTCATCAACATGTGGGTTGTGTAAAGCAGTCATCAACACGTGGGTTGTGTGAAGCAGTCATCAACGTGTGGGTTGTGTGAAGCAGTCATCAACATGTGGGTTGTGTGAAGCAGTCATCAACATGTGGGTTGTGTGAAGCAGTCATCAACATGTGGGTTGTGTGAAGCAGTCATCAACATGTGGGTTGTGTGAAGCAGTCATCAACATGTGGGTTGTGTGAAGCAGTCATCAACATGTGGGTTGTGTGAAGCAGTCATCAACATGGAAGAACTAAGATCCAAAGTTCGTGTAAAAACAAGAGGCGATATCAAGAGAAATATAAGTAAGAGATTTAATACAATTTATTAAATAACTTATGGTGCGATATAGTTTAATGTAGTTTAAAAATCAAGTGGAATGAGCAGAGCATCAATACAAGATCACTGCATCAACCATCAATATAAGGGTCAATAGCATGTAAGATCACTGCATCAACCATCAATATAAGGGTCAATAACATGTAAGATCACTGCATCGACCATCAATATAAGGGTCAATAACATGTAAGATCACTGCATCGACCATCAATATAAGGGTCAATAACATGTAAGATCACTGCATCAACCATCAATATAAGGGTCAATAACATGTAAGATCACAGCATCAACCATCAATATAAGGGTCAATAACATGTAAGATCACTGCATCAACCATCAATATAAGGGTCAATAACATGTAAGATCACTGCATCAACCATCAATATAAGGGTCAATAACATGTAAGATCACTGCATCAACCATCAATATAAGGGTCAATAACATGTAAGATCACTGCATCAACCATCAATATAAGGGTCAATAACATGTAAGATCACTGCATCAACCATCAATATAAGGGTCAATAACATGTAAGATCACTGCATCAACCATCAATATAAGGGTCAATAACATGTAAGATCACTGCATCAACCATCAATATAAGGGTCAATAACATGTAAGATCACTGCATCGACCATCAATATAAGGGTCAATAACATGTAAGATCACTGCATCGACCATCAATATAAGGGTCAATAACATGTAAGATCACTGCATCGACCATCAATATAAGGGTCAATAACATGTAAGATCACTGCATCGACCATCAATATAAGGGTCAATAACATGTAAGATCACTGCATCGACCATCAATATAAGGGTCAATAACATGTAAGATCACTGCATCGACCATCAATATAAGGGTCAATAACATGTAAGATCACTGCATCGACCATCAATATAAGGGTCAATAACATGTAAGATCACTGCATCGACCATCAATATAAGGGTCAATAACATGTAAGATCACTGCATCGACCATCAATATAAGGGTCAATAACATGTAAGATCACTGCATCGACCATCAATATAAGGGTCAATAACATGTAAGATCACTGCATCAACCATCAATATAAGGGTCAATAACATGTAAGATCACTGCATCAACCATCAATATAAGGGTCAATAACATGTAAGATCACTGCATCAACCATCAATATAAGGGTCAATAACATGTAAGATCACTGCATCAACCATCAATATAAGGGTCAATAACATGTAAGATCACTGCATCAACCATCAATATAAGGGTCAATAACATGTAAGATCACTGCATCAACCATCAATATAAGGGTCAATAACATGTAAGATCACTGCATCAACCATCAATATAAGGGTCAATAACATGTAAGATCACTGCATCAACCATCAATATAAGGGTCAATAACATGTAAGATCACTGCATCAACCATCAATATAAGGGTCAATAACATGTAAGATCACTGCATCAACCATCAATATAAGGGTCAATAACATGTAAGATCACTGCATCAACCATCAATATAAGGGTCAATAACATGTAAGATCACTGCATCAACCATCAATATAAGGGTCAATAACATGTAAGATCACTGCATCAACCATCAATATAAGGGTCAATAACATGTAAGATCACTGCATCGACCATCAATATAAGGGTCAATAACATGTAAGATCACTGCATCAACCATCAATATAAGGGTCAATAACATGTAAGATCACTGCATCAACCATCAATATAAGGGTCAATAACATGTAAGATCACTGCATCGACCATCAATATAAGGGTCAATAACATGTAAGATCACTGCATCGACCATCAATATAAGGGTCAATAACATGTAAGATCACTGCATCAACCATCAATATAAGGGTCAATAACATGTAAGATCACTGCATCAACCATCAATATAAGGGTCAATAACATGTAAGATCACTGCATCAACCATCAATATAAGGGTCAATAACATGTAAGATCACTGCATCAACCATCAATATAAGGGTCAATAACATGTAAGATCACTGCATCAACCATCAATATAAGGGTCAATAACATGTAAGATCACTGCATCAACCATCAATATAAGGGTCAATAACATGTAAGATCACTGCATCAACCATCAATATAAGGGTCAATAACATGTAAGATCACTGCATCGACCATCAATATAAGGGTCAATAACATGTAAGATCACTGCATCAACCATCAATATAAGGGTCAATAACATGTAAGATCACTGCATCAACCATCAATATAAGGGTCAATAACATGTAAGATCACTGCATCAACCATCAATATAAGGGTCAATAACATGTAAGATCACTGCATCAACCATCAATATAAGGGTCAATAACATGTAAGATCACTGCATCAACCATCAATATAAGGGTCAATAACATGTAAGATCACTGCATCAACCATCAATATAAGGGTCAATAACATGTAAGATCACTGCATCAACCATCAATATAAGGGTCAATAACATGTAAGATCACTGCATCAACCATCAATATAAGGGTCAATAACATGTAAGATCACTGCATCAACCATCAATATAAGGGTCAATAACATGTAAGATCACTGCATCAACCATCAATATAAGGGTCAATAACATGTAAGATCACTGCATCAACCATCAATATAAGGGTCAATAACATGTAAGATCACTGCATCAACCATCAATATAAGGGTCAATAACATGTAAGATCACTGCATCAACCATCAATATAAGGGTCAATAACATGTAGAAAAAAGTTAGACATATGAATACGAAATGGGTTAGAAATCTAGTTATTTTAGGAACATAAGAATAGAAGTACACTGTGATAGGCCTGCTGCTCTATACTGTGATAGGCCTATTGCTCCATAGTGGGACACTGTGATAGGCCTACTGCTCTATAGATAATGTGATAGGCCTACTGCTCCATAGAGGGACACTGCAATAGGCCTACTGCTCTATAGATACTGTGATAGGCCTACTGCTCCATAGAGGGATACTGTGATAGGCTTACTGCTCTATAGTTACTGTGATAGGCCTACTGCTCCATAGTGGGACACTGTGATAGGCCTACTGCTCTATACTGTGATAGGCCTACTGCTCCATAGAGGGACACTGCAATAGGCCTACTGCTCTATAGATACTGTGATAGGCCTACTGCTCCATAGTAGGACACTGCGATAGGCTTTTTGTTCCATAGTGGGACACTGCAATAGGCCTATTGCTCCATAGTGGGACACTGCAATAGACCTACTGCTCCATAGTGGGACACTGCAATAGGCCTACTGCTCCATAGTGGGACACTGCAATAGGCCTACTGCTCCAGAGGGATACTGTGATAGGCCTACTGTTCCATAGAGGGACACTGTGAAAGGCTTACTGCTCCATAGTGGGACACTGCGATAGGCCTACTGCTCCATAGTGGGACACTGCAATAGGCCTACTGCTCCATAGTGGGACACTGCTATAGGCCTACTACTCCACAGAGGGACACTGTGATATATCTACTGCTCCATAGTGGGACACTGCGATAGGCTTACTGCTCCATAGTGGGACACTGCAATAGGCTTACTTCTCCATAGTGGGACACTGCGATAGGCTTACTGCTCCATAGTGGGACACTAATAGGCCTACTGCTCCACAGAGGGGCACCACGATAGGCCTACTGCTCCAGAGTGGGACACTGCGATAGGCTTACTGCTCCATAGAGGGACACTGCAATAGGCCTACTGCTCCATAGAAAGACACTGCAATAGGCCTACTGCTCCATAGTGGGACACTGCAATAGGCCTATTGCTCCATAATAGACAGATCTATTATTTTATTAATTGTAAAGAAAAGAGAGAAGAAGACGGACAAGACACATGTACAACATTTAAGTGTCATTATTGCTAAAATTTGCCACTTGTTCAGTAGTCTTCGTATACTCGAGATTTTAAGGTATTGACTCCCTGATACTTGAAAGTGACAGTTGAGAAGTGGAAAACACTTCAAGATGACTTTTCCACTGCTACCGAGGCGGGAGAGTAAACAACTGTTACCGGCTGCAATTTCCAGAAAGGTCTGGCGATTAACATCGACAAATATGTGGACACAGGGAAACAGACTCATATAACTGACTCAAACCTGTTTGATATTTACTAAATATTTAAAATAAAAATCACATCTCCCGCTCAGATACATCGTTTTAGGAATAACTGCGTGACACTAGCAGGCAGTTATTATAGCCAGACATTTTGCTAAATAACTGAGAACCAATCGTGTAGTACACCTCAGACACGTCTGACTTACTTAAATGAATTAACGAGAACATAAGATGCAAGAAACTAATTAACGTGGATGTCACGTTCCTTTTTTCACTAGACACCCACCACACAAGTTATTGAACTCTTACCACTTCTGAGTGAAGAACAGTCAAGAATTACCTCATGTCTGCCCAGAGTTTTGACCGTCTTAATGAGCAATATGACCTGTACAACTGATTCTTCTTTAAATGTGCACATTTTTAGGTAGGGGTGTTAATATTGCAGTTGTATAACTGTAGTGTAGGCATGTTTCTGGCAAGACAGTGATGGAGTGAATGATGGTGAAAGTTTTTCTTTTTCGGGCCACCCTGCCTTTTGGTGGGAAACGGCCGATGTGTTAATAAAAAAATATAATTTTTAGGTAGAAATTTAGTAGAGGAGTGGGAAATCCAATTGGTGTAATGCTCACTAATTTATGGACCATATTGAAGCAGACATTTGTTAGCGTCATCCCAACATCATCACTTGGCTCCATTATCAGATAAGAAACTTATGCAACAGTGGAATATTTTATTAAAATATTTACCGTAGCGTGTTGGTCAGGTCACCTGACTGTGGTATCTTGCTAAAGTAGTTACCAGGTTACCAAATATACTTTAAATGTTTAATCTACAGAATTTCTGGGTTACAGTGATAAGAACAGTGATCAAGGATGCCTTAAAATAACATCTTTCCTACAGATCAGTTTCTTCGTTTATAAGCCTGGGTTCTCTGCCACTCCATCAGGAGGCCATTGAAACACTGGTGAACCAAGCAAGTATAGTTCATAACATATTGGTTATACGTATAATTATGATCTCTAATGTGCATTTCAAGACTATTTTTGCCATCTCTCACACTTGTTATATCACAGCACATAGGATGAAGTGGATCTTTTACGTTGGCATCTATGGGTGTTGTAGTGGTTGTCTTCCTAAAGAGGTGTTTGACGGTGCTAGAAATGCTGCTGGTCACACACATAGCTAGCTAGGGCACGTTACTGGCTACGTCCTCTCATAGGAGGACTGTGTATACCTTAGTAACAGTCATTGTTAATATGTGACTGGAACTAGAAATGAATGAATTCACGTATGATATAAGAGCATTCCTCTACGAGGACGGTCATGCTAGTGATCCTATAAACTCTTAAGAAGATCCCAATTATAAGTCTTGTTTTAGTTCTAGTGTCACAATAGAGTAATAATGTAGGAGATAATCTTTGTTAGTTAGAGTGCAAAAAATCTTGATTTTACGCAATAAAATACCAAAGAAGGGGATCGATCCATCTTTATTTTTCTAGGGAAAACCTTGATGAACGATTCTATTCTGTAGATCTTGGAGAAAAGATTTTGATGTTTAAGAATTTTAGAACAGATGGTCACTGTAACTTTCCGACACCACATGACATTACTGGGAATGATGGATTATTCAGATACTCAACCTAAAAGTTTATGTAAATGTTTACCACTATGGCACTACTGGGTGAGTCATTGTCTACCCCAAATATTGTTTGCAGCTGGCATCCTCGAAATTTGAAATGTGAACCCGACACATAATCCCATTTGGTCAATGAAGTTCTGGTAGGAAATAGTGTTGTCAACTTCGTTGTTTTCTGCCATAGCTTGATGATGATGGTCTGTCTGGTGGAAACCAAAGTAAATAGCTAGGTTTTAGTTTATGGCGTTATGTCCGATATACGCGAGACCAAGTGTACTGAATATTTCAGGTGGGCTTGTCTGCATGGTGCCCAGTAGTTCTGAAAGGAGATCCACCATAACGTGTGGAACACTCCCGACACCCATAAAATCTAATGGATGTTCGATTACTTGGCAGTGGATTTAGAAGACTCTTGCCTTCGTTTATCTTGCGGAGGACACATCGAGTGTGCTGAAGGAAATCCTTAGTAACCTTTTGTAACTGTTATTGTAGTAACTATAGTATTTCAAGTCCCTGGTGCAAAGTCACATAATCACATATTTACTAAGTTCTAAGGTGGCTGCATAGATAAGTACCTGAATGCACCTCGTCAAAATCATGCAACAAGTGATCCTTGGCAATGGTGTCTAATGCGTGTCTAGGTTTACTACCTGGAGTCTACCTGGAGGGTATTCCGGGGTTCAACACCCCCGCGGCCAGGCTTCCCGGTCGATCAGGGCCTAATCAACCAGGCTGTTACTGCTGGCTGCACGTAGTCCAACGTACAAACCACAGCCCGGCTGATCCGGCACCGACTATAAGTATCTATCCAGCTCCCTCTTGGTAATTCGTAATTCCTCTTATTGGTAATTCCTCTTATGCTTGGTGGGAGGCTGTTGAACAGTCTTGGGCCCCGGGCACTTATGGTGTTTTCTCTTAGTGTACCAATGGCGCCCCTATTTTTCATTGGCGGTATTCTGCACCGCCTGTCCAGTCTTTTACTTTCGTAGGGAGTGACTTCTGTGTGCAGATTCGGAACCATTCCTTCTAGGATTTTCCAAGTATAGATTATGATATATATCTCTCGCCTGCGTTCTAACGAGCATAAGTCAAGTGCTTCCAAGCGTTCCCAGTGGTTGAGGTGTTTGATGCAACTTATATGTGCAGTAATGGTTCTCTGTACACTCTCTAGATCTGCAATTTCACCTGCTTTCAACGGAGATGTTAATGTACAGCAGTATCCCAACCTAGAGAGAAGTTATTTGAAAAGGATCATCATTGGCTTGGCATCTCTTGTTTTGAACGTTCTCATTATTCATCCTATCATTTTCTTTGCAGTTGTAATCGTGGCACTGTTGTGATCCTTGAAAGTGAGATCCTCAGACATTACCACTCCCAGGTCCCTCACATTATTTTTCCGCTCATTTGTATGATCAGAGTTTGTAGTACACTCAGTTCTAGTTATTATCTCCTCCAGTTTTCCATAACGGAGTAGTTGGAATTCGTCTTCATTGAACATCATATTGTTTTCCGTTGCCCATTGGAAAACTTGGTTTATATCTTCCTCAATAAATGACAATCTCAGGCAGATCCTAGTATCGTCTACAAAGGATAATACAGTGCTGTGGATTACATCTCTATGTCTGATATAAGGATGAGGAACAGGATGGGGGCGAGTACTGTGCCTTGTGGAACAGAACTTTTCACCATGGCAGCTTCCGATTTAAATCTTTGTGTTCGATTGGTTAGAAAGTTGAAGATCCATCTTCCCACTTTGCCAGTTATTCCTTTAGCACGTATTTTGTGCGCTATTACTCCATGATTGCACTTTTAAAACGCTTTTGCAAAGTCTGTGTATATTACATCTGCATTCTGTTTTTCTTCCAGTGCATCCAAGATCATATCATAGTGATCCAGAATTGCGAGAGGCAGGAGAGACCTACTCTGAACCCATGTTGCCCTGAATTGTGCAGTTTTTGAGAATTTGTGAATCCAAGTGGTTAGCACTCTTTCAAAGATTTTTATGATGTGGGGCGTTAGAGCTATTGGTCTATAGTTCTTAGCTAATGCTTTTCTGCCACCATTATGGAGTGGGGCTATATCCGTTGTTTTTAGTGGCTCTGGAATTTCACCCATGTCTAAGCTCCTTCTCCATAGTGTACTTACTGGATGCGAGAGGGGTTTCTTGCATTACTTAATGAACACAGAGTTTCGCGAGTCTGGGCCTGGGGCTGAGTGCATGGGCATGTTGTCAATGGCTTTCTCAAAGTCTATCGGGGTTAGGGTAATGTCGGAAATCTGGCATACAATGATGGAGTTTTGAGGCTCATTCATGAAAATATCATTTGATTGTCGATCTTTAGACTGATTAGTGGCTAGCTAAACACAGAGTCGTATTGGGATTTCAGTATCTCACTCATTTCTTTGTCGTCATCTGTGTAAGTCCCATCTTTTGTGAGTAAGGGCCCGATACTAGGTGTAGTATTTGCCTTGTTTTTGGCATATGAAAGAAATATTTTTATTATTTTTTTCAATTTCAATAATCGTTTTTAGCTCCTCCTGTCTCTCCTGGGACCTGTAAGTCTTTTAATTTAAGTTCGATACTTTTCACTTCCCTGGTTAGCGCTTCCTTCCGTGTATCAGATAATCTAGAGTTCTTGGAGAGCTCAGTGATTCTTCGTCTTCTGTAGAGGGAGCATCTTTCTCCAGTTTACTTCTTCTCTTCTTTTTCTTAGGGGAATAAGCCTTGAACATACTTCAGCTGCCAGGAAGTTGGTCCTTTCAAGGCACTAGTTTGGATCCATGTTATTTAAGATATCTTCCCAACATGTTTCATTTAAGACATGGTTTACCTGGTCCCAGTTGATGTTCTTGTTGTTGAAGTTGTATTTAGTGAAGACACCTTCACAGCTACGTGCATTTTGCTGATCAGGACTCCTGTGCATGCAAGTCTGAACTTAGATTAGATTGTGATTGGAATTAGTTGTTTTTTATAATGTTATGTTTCTTACTAGGTCTTCATTATTTGTGAAGATAAGGTCAAGTGTCTTTTCCAGTCTTGTTGACTCCAGTATCTGTTGACTTAAGGTGTGTTTATCGCAGAGATTTAGTAGCTCATGTGTGTGTCACCTTTTATCTGCGCTGCCTCCTGCCTACATTCTTCTATTTTGTATGCCTTAGGCTGAAATCTCGAAGCAGTAAGATGTTTGGGGATGGAGCTGGGAGGCTGCTTTCCAGACAGTAATCAATTTTTAGTAGCTGTTCTTGAACTGTTGGGAGGTTGCCTCTAGTGGTTTATATACAAGCACGGTGACTAGGTGTTGGTTCTCGATGTATATTGTTAGAACTTCAACTACATCATTTGAGATGTTCAGTATCTCCGTGCAGATGGGCGACTCTTTGACATAAGACCAACCCCCCTATCCTTGTTGGCTATTTTCTCTGTCACATCTAAAAAGGTTGTACCCATTTATCCATACTTCGTTGTCAAAGTGATCTTTTGTGTGGGTCTCTGTGAAGGCTGCAAACATCGCATTTGACTCCTCTAGAGGTTCACTGGTAAAAGGTATTTTGTTGTTGGTGGATGGCTTAAGGCCTGTATATTAGCAAATATAAACGAGGTTGTATTTTGTGTTTTTATGGGGGATTTTGTTATTGTCATCAGTAGTTGTGGTTCTGGAGGGCCGTGGGGGGCACTGGCTGTGCCTCCAGTCCAACAAGGTTCCAAGGTAATGGGCTATTTTTGCTATTTCCTTCCATTTTCTTTTTTCGTTTCCTGCCACTAAAAAAAAGTCACTTGGAGAGGGGTTGTCGTAACTATTATTGTCTTGTACTTCCTGGTCCCTTTTAGATGGTATGCAGGGCAGCTGGTGTTGTAGCATTGTTTTTGGAGGACTGAAGAGTGGCACATTTCTGGGTGAAGGAATTTACAGGAGGGAGAACAACACACTCCTTTAGATAGGAGGTCATTTTTTGGATGCTCAAAGTTGAATGTCCATTTGTTTTTCCTGATATTCCATGCTTACAGATTCCTCAAACATAGAATTTGCACAATTTCGTTTTTGGTTGGGTAGAATTTTTGGTAGGTGTGTTTCTAGGACTCCACTATAATCCTCAGTACGCAAGCCAGGGCAACCCGTCCTGCACCCGGGCAACTACTTTCCGCAGAAGACTCCACTACATCTATAATGTGGTCTATGGTCTTGTGCAATGATGGCTGTATATTTAAGGTTTTAGTGGTGACTGTGGTAGAGTCCCAAGCAGAGTCTGGACTGGCACTAAGGGTGGGGAGCTGAGTCTGAGTCAGCACCAGCGCTGTGGTTCGACTCCTTGGCTAGCTGCAGTGTTGTTATTGATCAATACCACTCGTACGTGGGCGTATATATATATATATATATATATATATATATATATATATATATATATATATATATATATATATATATATATATATATGCAATAAAATCATAGTAAACAGGTGATATCAAAATATGCAGAACAATAACTGTAAAAGAACAGCAAAATTCCAAGCACCTTTGTGACTTCTCACATTATCAAGGAATTATAAAAATAAAATATCAAGAGGAAGGCATATAAAGGCAAGACTACACCTCACAGTTGCGTCACAACACCCGACTCTGTGAAACATAATTGATACTCTAACCAAGCATTAAGATTTTTTATTAATCTAATGTATCATTAAATTCTTCCCAAATTTTATTAATTATAAATGAATCCAATTTATATAAAACAAAAGAAATATTCATATTATTATTATTATTATTATTATTATTATTATTATTATTATTATTATTGTCGACCATGGACTTACTTGGTTTAACTTTCTCAGTCTTTTGAAAATCAGTTGGATGGTTAAAATCTCTAACATGAATAAACAGAACATTAGAATCTTGTCCAGTTCTAATGCTATATTTATGTTGTTTTAATCTTAGTTAGAAATTTTTACCAGTTTGACCGTAATAAACTTTATCATATATTTTACTAGGAATCTTATAGACATCTGTTAGCATTTTGGGGGAAATTTTTTATGAAATTTTTTTTTTACTTTATCAGAATTTTTAAGTACAACTTTGATATTAAAAGTCTTAAGAAGAGAAGGTATATCAAGTAAGTTTTCATGGTAAGGGAGAACCAACATATTTTTAGTTGAATAACGTTGGTTGTCCTTTTCTGAATTGTAAAAAGTATTTCTGTCAATTTTAAATGATTTATCAATTAAGTTTCTTGGGTATTTTAGATCATTAACTATTTCGTAAATTTTTTATTTTCTTCATCTATGAACTCTGGACTACAATCAAAGCTCTAAAAAATATTGATGAGAATAACGACAGTTTAACTCTATCTTGATGTGAAGAATAGTAGTGTACATAGGAACAGTTATTTGTTGGTTTTCTGTAAATTTTAAATTTAAAACCATTGTTACCCTTAATAATTAAAACATCTATGAAAGACAATGAGTTTTCTTCTAACTGAAGAGTAAAATTTATTGAATGAGGTAAACTATTTAATTTAACGAGAAAATGGTTTATATCTACATTTCTAAGCTTAAGAAGCAAAATATCATCAACATATCTATACCACTTAGCTCTATTAGGAAAGATTATCTTAAGCAATCTTGTTTCAAAAAAATCCATGCATAAATTACTAAGAACAGGTGAGAGAGGATTTCCCATTGCCATACCAAACTTCTGAGTGTAAAAGTCGTCACTAAACACGAATTTTGCATCAACAATACAAAGTTTAATAAGTTTAATGATAAATATAAGAAATCAACTTAGTTTTTTATTTGCGAAAACGAATACATAAAGTCAAATCTTCGTCTGAAAGAAAACCTGCATACACGTCTAAACCTGAAAGATACAGCCACAGAACTGAATGATGTCAAGTTTCTGGAGAGTGTTCGTGATGAACATTGCTAAGGAAAGAATATATTATCCAAGGTGTTTTACTAGCAATTATATGAGGACACCATCACTGAGAAACATGTAAGCAAAATAGCTTGCGAAGATGATCCAGTAGCTTTCTCTGAACTAGTAACATTCTTTCATGAATTAAAACTGCCTTCAAAACTGAGTGTCTGAGGTTCGATTCCCGGTATGGGTAGAAACTATGCGCATGTTTCCTTACATCTACTGCCCCTGTTCACCTAGCAGTAAGTAGGTACTTGGGTGCTAGTTGGCTGTTGTGGGTCGTACCCTTGGGGTGGTAGCATACCTTAGATAGGGTATGCTTAGGTAGGTTATGATTTGTGTAAAATTAAATCTTCTGTATTTCGAATGGCAGAACTGTCAAATCTGTACTCAAAGACTGCTGCAGCTTGGTGTTAAACAACCGTCTGTAAACTCCTCAAGAGTCAGTGAACGCTGGCTGCACCACCTTCCTGGATAAGAAGCTTGCAAGAGAGAAAGATATTGGGTCTATTTTATCAAAGGCAAATGAGTCTGATGCTGTTATTTTGGGAATGGCTGCACGGATTCTAAGATAAACGCAGACTAGGTGGATGATTTTGCTCTTCAGAAACTTTTCCCACTTGTTGTAAGTATTTACCATCGAACAAATATCAAATCTCTGGCAGATTTTGGTGCATCTGAAGCCGATATTGCTCTTTTCCATTTAGGTCAGTTCAGTAGTTATAAAACAAAGACAGTAATATGTTCCATAGTCATTCATCTGAGCGTCAACCGGCCTCCCAGGATTATATGAGTCTTTCCGTGTATTAAATCCACTTTATGAACACAGAATAAGTGTATCACATGACAAGGTGCATCAGATTTCAAATCAACTGGGTGAAGCAGAGGTGACTAGGTAGGCTAAAAGTGAGGTTGTCTTCCAAGGCGGCAGAAATGTGGAAACGTATCCTTACAACATGGAGATAAATGGTGTAAAATACCG
This sequence comes from Cherax quadricarinatus, assembly GCF_038502225.1. Lineage (NCBI taxonomy): Eukaryota > Metazoa > Arthropoda > Malacostraca > Decapoda > Parastacidae > Cherax > Cherax quadricarinatus. The sequence goes on from NC_091348.1 coordinate 1,082,648, forward strand.
ACACGATGGAAAAACAGTCAAATGCGGTGCAATCCTTTTTTATGTTTCGTTTCGCCCACACAGTGAGCTTTATCATGTCACAAACAGATCTACCCGAGTAGAGAGTATATCAGGAAACATAGTGACGTTAAACGTCATGTGAGGAACATTGAGAAGTTGTTGGATGTAAGAAGGACCTACCAAACAATGCCACGGACGGGGCTTGAACCCACTGTTAGAAAGCCGTAAAACTCCAGAATGACACGTTAGCCACTGGACCAGCTGGTTACAATAAGATTCATGCAACTAGGCATATACCTAGTTAGTATGTACCTAGTCGGCATATACCTAGCTGGTATATACCTAGTTGGTATATACCTAGTTGGTATATACATAGTTGGTATATACTTCGGTATATACCTAGTTGGATGACTCATATTGTATCCAGCTGGTCCAGTGGCTAAGGCGTCGGTCTGGAGTTTTACGACTCTCTGACCGCGGGTTCAAGCCCCACCCGTGGTATGGTTTGTTTCCCATTTCGTGAGTCATGAGAAGGACCTGCCCGGAATAGGCAAATGGGTTTGTTGTTATGTTGCTTGACGATGAAAAGTTTCCTAGCAAGGGGTTCAGTTATGTAGTAAAAGCCGTTGTTCTGGTGTAGATTGTTGAATAGACAGATGAATGATGATTCCAAGATTCCGTGTCTCTGTAGTTGATTAAATGGTTATCTGAGTTTCAGTGTAAAACTCAACATTCCTCAAATTGTCATTTCTGGCTGCGTATTGGTGTTCTGAAAAATGTGTTTGGATGACTCTGGATGTCTCTCCCACGTATAATTGGTTACAATCTTGGCAAGGGAATATGTATACCCCTGCAGAGGATTGAGTCTTGGGGTGTCTCTTTTTGTTGATGTCTTTAATTACAAGCAACTCTCATATAGGAGAAAGAAGCTTTTGACTTGAACCATTTACAAGTCATTATGTTGGAATACAGTATGGGAAAATATGTTGGAGACGTATTTGGCAATGGAGTTGGTGGAGAGGACTATGTACATAATCTCATCTCGACGATATCTTGTCTGGATGAGTTGAAGATGTAATATGCACGGCGTCTGCAGTCACTGATGAAGTGATAAGGACAAGTATTTCCTAAACTTCATTATCCTCATCACTTCATCAGCGACTGCAGACACCGTGCATGTAACATCTTCAGCTCACTCAGTGAGGTTGAAAATTTTGCACATGTAGATTAGCTTGACACTTTCAAGCATAACCAGTTGATATTGCTGCCCTAATTATGGAGTTATTATATGTTTTAGAGATGTGTCCCAGCAGTGTACACTCGGGGAACACAATGAAGATGTCTAAGAAGTAATTACAGTTAAACAATCTTTGTTTGGGCTATTAATCAGCAAGAATTGAAAGAAGAAAATTATTTCCCACAGACCCATGGATTAATTAATTCCCGTACACGTCATTAGCCATCTCCTAGCACCACCTTGGCATCGAAGCCAGATGGCACCTATTATATGTGCACTATAGGCATCAGTAACGCCATGCCTCTGGTTGGATACTTTCTGGAACTGATTGACATCATCGATCTGGTATCTGGAGTAAGATGTATTTTCTATATTGGCTTGTTTAGGGAATGGGGTTACTGCCATATACCACTAACAAAATTTGTCAGAGTAATCTCCACATTTACTACCATGGCAGTCTACGCAACATGTGTGTTATGACCTTTGAAGCTTACGACATATCACGAATTCTGTTTCTGTGCATCCGAAGAGAGTGAACTCGCATCTTAACGATATAGTGACGTAGAGCGAAACATGTGGGTTAGCTACCTCTGTTAGCTAACCCACATGTTTGTTAGCTACCTTTGTTATGCGTGTGATTAGCTCGTTTTCACTTTACCTTTAACCTGGCTAAGCCTAGTTTTGAACAAGCTACCCTCTAGTACCTGGTCTCTGTAGCTTAGTAATTCGAGGTGGTACTTGTTGAAGCCCTGGGTGCAGGCAGGTGTTACTGCTGACAACACAGTCATGGATTGTGACGTTGTTACATCTTGCCACTCACTCTCACCTTTGTAAATTTCAATTTGCCAATTTTATTAAGCAGATTGTTTGCTATGTAATAAGCAGATTGTTTGCTATGTAATAATCAGTGAATGACTCGATCGATCAGTTTCAACCTCTAAATATTATATTAAATTTGGGTGAAGATTTGCCAGAATAAATTAGCCAATTTTATCAAATCGAGATTATCAAAATGTAAATAAAATAATTTTCCCGAAAGAATTGTACATAAAAAATCCGCAGATTTATGGCAGTTTTAAGTTAAACAAAGAAAGACTTGCCATTTTTTACAGCACTTTAATTTACCTTATATCATAAATTTTCGATTAGGCAACTTAGGCAAAAATCATGTGGCTATCAGCATGCATGGCCGCCCTGTCCACCCATGCATATTTTTGTTTATTTCGTGGTTACTGGACTAAGGTTCCTCTGATCCGTAATTTTACCACCTTTAACCTCTAAATAGTAAAATATTACTTAATAATAATAATAATAATATCTTTATTTACAACAAGTACATGTACAAGGTATACAGTCCTAGCTGACATCAATGACATACTACTGCATAGAAATCCCCTTATGCTCAGCATTTCGGGCAAATTAGGTCAGTGTCCCAGGATGCGACCCACACCAGTCGACTAATACCCAGGTATCCATTTTACTGATGGGGAACATAGACAACAGGTGGAAAGAAACACGCCCAATGTTTCTACTCTGGCTGGGAATTGAACCCAGGTCCTCACCGTGTGAAGCGAGAGTGTTAGCCACCAAGCCACCAGGGGCACGTAACACAGAGGCTAGTTACCTGCCCCTTACGGCTGTATAAACATAAATTTTGATGGATTCAGTGCAATAATTTTAAACTGGTCGGCTTTAAACATTCAGTGTTGGTGTGTGTTGCTCAAGCTAAACATTCTATTAATGTTGTGTAAGTTATCATGTGTCAGTTTCTGTGAAATAATTGGAGAATGTTTCTTATCGGTGTTTGACTTTGTGATTATCCTGCTATAAATTAACTTAATGTTCTTTAATGTATCTATAACATGTGTGTGTTCTTAACACCATAAAAAAAATTTCTTAGAGAAAAGTTTGGATTGATTTTAGCCTGTGTAATCTTCGACTTTTTTTTTTTTAAAGATAAAAATAAATACTGCTTTTTATGTAATAATTTCTGAGTGTTGCATCTGATTAGCTTCAAGTCTTCAGTGCTCATAACCTGATAATGCAACACCTGAGCGGCTTCATGTATTTTAGAGTATTGGTCTCTTTGGTCCCTCTGAATCATCTGAATCAGATTTGGTTTGTATATGTCCAAATTTACCATTTTCAATTATTAGTTTCCATACGATGACTTGTGAATGCCTCTTCTGATTCTCTTCAAGTCTTCAATGCTAATATTTAACTAAATTATCAACCTATGCCGCACTCTGCACTATTCCAATCTCGGGTAATGAGGCTATGATTGAGGTTATGGGGGACTGGGGTTATGAAATCTGAGGATTCCTCCCTTGGGCAAAACAGCGACCGAAATACATCTAGTTATGACAGTGATAAAGTTTGTATTCGCTCTGTGAAAAGTTATTCAGGTGTTTGCAAGACACTTCATATACACTGAGTATATCCTAGTTTTTTAAACCACTGATTACATAATTATTTTGGGAAATAATGGTGTTACACTTTTGTTGCGAATAATAATTAAATTTTTCATGTTTTTGCAAATGTTTTTGTTGTAAGTTAATTCAAAAGAAAATTCCTTACTATCAAAACATGCAGACGAGCATCAAACATCTAAGCATTACTAATAACAAAACTGTATCTCATTATAATAATGAAAGAAGCAGCTATGTCAACTGCGGATTAAAACAAAACGAATCACCTTCGATTAACTCAGTAAGAGAAACCTTGCAAATACACTGAATCAGTCTGCACGTTTTATATGATCATCTTTTTTGCATACTCACATGAAATAAATTTTTGTGCACCAATCTGGAGCTGGAGTACCATATATAATGTCATGGATGGCTGTCATTATATATTTTCCAACTCATACTTTTAAGGGGATTTTAACCAATGTTTTGGAATAGTTTTTTGCCTTGATTTTGTTTCCTGTTATTTGAAGATGACATCTTAGTGCATCAGATGTCAATGATATTGTTTCTTGGGATTTATCTGCAAAAAAAAAAAAAATTGACTGGCTTCTTTGCAGCTGCATGGTTTTTTTCAACATTACGACTATCAGAAAAAGTTCTCTGTATTCAGCATTAGTTCATATGTCAGTTGTTCATTATTATTTCATGTGTTAGTTACTACAGTCACCACTATTATCTCACTGTAATCACCACTACGATCTCATTGTCATCACCACCATATTAGCTGAACACTTACCACTGCAGTGATCGCCACAATCCCTCCTCTACAATCACCGTCACTTTCACTGGTACCATCTTTGCTATAATTACCACCATGGAATTTTTAATAATAATGACTGCAATCACTCTTGGAACCGACGATAATATTCCTGTTACAATGACCTCTACAATTTTCATAGTTACACTCATTGTTACAATTCCTGCTACAATGTTCGCAAGAATCCCTGTTATAGTCACCATTGTAATGCAATAAACCTCGATACAATTCTCGATACAATCACCGCTACAATTTACTACATTAGTGTTGAATACCTGATCTTTTAAAGAAGTTTCGCCAGTTATTACACCAACACGTCATGTGGTCAACACTGATTGTCAGTTTTTAACAATATATCAAGTGAGTGAGAGTACGACACACGCAACATTCTCCTTATAACAACAAACGTTATTAAAAAACACATTTCTTATATTCAGCAGCCATTGATGGTGAAGAAATTTCTGCTGAGACATCAGTAACGTTAACTGGATCGAACTTCAATACACATAATGTGGAGGAAATGTGTAGCAGGTTTAAAGTATAACTTTTAAGCATCTTGAGGATGACATAAGAAGAAAAATAAAATGCAAGAAAGCTGTAAGATAGTAAGTCAGGATGACGAGAGAAACAGTTGTTATCGTAGGGTAAAAACGTAATTCATATAACAAATTTAAAATGACTCGTAATCTTGAAGACCCAGAAAGATAAAGCAAGAAAAAGATAAGTAATGCTAAAGAATGCTAAACATCAAGAGGTAATACAAAAGAATTCTTCAAATAAGAAATGGGAAAAATGGGAGTTACAGCAATAATAGGAACTTCAGCGGTAACGGTGGATTAACAGTGACGGGAATATGGCGACTAGACTCAACATAATTCTCGGGGTCCTTAATTACAGCTCAACATGACACCAACTTGCCACGACCGCAAAATTTATTTCCAGCGCCTGACACCGGCAACCCAAGAATTGACAAAATTAGCAGTTTTAAGAAATCAAGCTGTCCGGATGAAACAGTTGTCAGAGTTATAAAAGAATGTTGATACCGAATGGCTTATCCACTAGCACAAATATCTAAGATCCCATTAGAAGGCAAGTTGGCAGAAGACTGGAAATAAATAAATGGTAAATCTCATAATAGAAAAAAGGGACAAGACTTACCATTTTAATTATTGCCTCATAATCTTGATGTCAATTTTATGCCAAATTCAACTCATCAACAACTATACAGTGACGATTGATGAGAGACAAAACATATACAGTATATTACCAGATGCTTAGAATTACTTACACTACTAAGATGCCACGTGTGAGGATAAGATGAAATAAATTATAGTTATTTTAAGGTCTAAAGTAAAGTCAGTTCTGATAACACTACAACACAAACGATTAATAAAGTACAAACATCAGTACTAAACAATAACAAATAGAATCACAGGCTGAAATGCTTACAATTGTGTGAAAGGTGACCGTAAATGCGCTCAACATCACTCTGGTCATGAAATGAAGGTTGAAACCAAGAGAAGAAAAGGAAAAGACGCAGTGAACACTGAAGGTACGAAATCTGGTTCACAGATGGCGCAATAAGGTGCTCAACAGAGAAAAAAGTAAACACCTGTCGTAATTCATCCTGAAAACATACGTATATATAATATTTATGTCCGTAAATAGTAAAGAAGGATTTAATAGTGGTTAAAATTCTAAAGTTTTTATTTATTGTTTAGGGACATATTTAAGCTAAAATTAATTACATATGTATTATTTTATACGAAGTAGTGTATGTCCGTCCAGGTAAGCTTGAGCCTGGGTGTGTAAGGTCAGACTGAATCTATATTTACAAAAATAGCCACTGATCAATGCAAGTAGCGCTGGGTGAACAGTTTGCATGTTAGACAGGTATATACCACTGCTGGAAAGTACTGTTCCTGGAGTCAGGGCTGAGTCCAGGTGTGTATGGCAGCGGAGGTTTGCACACCCATCAAGGGGGCGGGGTCGAAAATTGTGATAAAAGCATAATAATTATCCGATATCTATGATTTTGTTATTGTAAGATAAAAAATTGATCAAAAGTCTATATTAGAAGTTCCATGACGTTTGCCTAAAAATAGAGAGAAAAAATAACGATTTTTGGTATGGCAACACAATGGTGTACTTCAATAAAATTGGTAACACTTACGAAGCTGAACTTGACTTTACAAGAACAAGTAAATGCTAAAGAAGAATCTTACTTTATAAAAATTAACGATATATCACAATGTATCTCTAAAAATTTTTTTTTTGGTCGTAAAAAACCACAAACGGTAAGAGCTATTACAAATATGTAAAAGTAAATTTGTAAAACTATGAATCCTGAATAATGTGTATTAAAATTACAAAAATATATGCAAAAACAGTGAAGAAAATTGTACCAATAGCGTAACTTATGAGAAAAACGACAAAATGTGACTGATGTCCATGAAACATCGTTATTGTTCCTCCAACAATGTTGACATGTAGTCTACCAAGTACAAACTTCAAACATCGTCATTATTGTTCCTCAAACAATGTTGACATGTAGTCTACCAAGTACAAACTTCAAACATCGCCATTATTGTTCCTCCAACAATGTTGACATGTAATCTACCAAGTACAAACTTCAAACATCGCCATTATTGTTCCTCCAACAATGTTGACATGTAATCTACCAAGTACAAACTTCAAACATCGCCATTATTGTTCCTCCAACAATGTTGACATGTAATCTACCAAGTACAAACTTCAAACATCGCCATTATTGTTCCTCCAACAATGTTGACATGTAGTCTACCAAGTACAAACTTCAAACATCGCCATTATTGTTCCTCCAACAATGTTGACATGTAGTCTACCAAGTACAAACTTCAAACATCGTCATTATTGTTCCTCCAACAATGTTGACATGTAGTCTACCAAGTACAAACTTCAAACATCGTCATTATTGTTCCTCCAACAATGTTGACATGTAGTCTACCAAGTACAAACTTCAAACATCGTCATTATTGTTCCTCCAACAATGTTGACATGTAGTCTACCAAGTACAAACTTCAAACATCGTCATTATTGTTCCTCCAACAATGTTGACATGTAGTCTACCAAGTACAAACTTCAAACATCGTCATTATTGTTCCTCCAACAATGTTGACATGTAGTCTTCGAAGTGTCGGCTTCAAATAATTTACACAAGATATTCAATGACCTTTACCTACAACAAATATAACCAAAATAACGCAGCATGCATAAGAGGGATTATTAATAGTCTCCTGGCTGTCAAGACTCCTGGCTGTCTTCAAGACCCCTGGCTGCCTTCAAGACCCCTGGCTGTCTTCAAGACCCCTGGCTGTCTTCAAGACCCCTGGCTGTCTTCAAGACCCCTGGCTGTCTTCAAGACCCCTGGCTGTCTTCAAGACTCCTGGCTGTCTTCAAGACCCCTGGCTGTCTTCAAGACCCCTGGCTGTCTTCAAGACCCCTGGCTGTCTTCAAGACTCCTGGCTGTCTTCAAGACCCCTGGCTGCCTTCAAGACCCCTGGCTGTCTTCAAGACTCCTGGCTGTCTTCAAAACCCCTGGCTGTCTTCAAAACCCCTGGCTGTCTTCAAGACCCCTGGCTGTCTTCAAGACCCCTGGCTGTCTTCAAGACCCCTGGCTGTCTTCAAGACCCCTGGCTGTCTTCAAGACCCCTGGCTGTCTTCAAGACCCCTGGCTGTCTTCAAGACCCCTGGCTGTCTTCAAGATCCCTAGCTGTCTTCAAGACCCCTGGCTGTCTTCAAGACTCCTGACTGTCTTCAAGACTCCTGACTGTCTTCAAGACCCCTGGCTGCCTTCAAGACCCCTGGCTGTCTTCAAGACACCTGGCTGTCTTCAAGACCCCTGAGTGTCTTCAAGACCCCTGGCTGTCTTCAAGACCCCTGGCTGTCTTCAAGACTCCTGGCTGTCTTCAAGGTCCCTGGCTGTCTTCAAGAACCCTGGCAGTCTTCAAGACCTCTGGCTGCCTTCAAGACCTCTGACTGTTTTCAAGAATCCTGGCTGTCTTCAAAACCCCTGGCTGTCTTCAAGAACCCTGGCTGTCTTCAAGACCTCTGGCTGTCTTGAAGACCCCTGTGTGTCTTCAAGACCCCTGGCTGTCTTCAAGAACACTGGCTGTCTTCAAGACCCCTGGCTGTCTTCAAGACCCCTGGCTGTCTTCAAGACCCCTGGCTGTCTTCAAGACTCCTGGCTGTCTTCAAGACCCCTGGCTGTCTTCAAGACCCCTGGCTGTCTTCAAGACCCCCGGCTGTCTTCAAGACCTCCGGCTGTCTTCAAGAATCCTGGCTGTCTTCAAGAATCCTGGCTGTCTTCAAGACTCCTGGCTGTTTTCAAGACTCCTGGCTGTCTCCAAGACCCCCGGATGTCTTCAAGGGCCTCGGCTGTCTTTAAGACTCCTGGCTGTCTTCAAGAATCCTGGCTGTCTTCAAGACTCCTGGCTGTCTTCAAGACCCCTGGCTGTCTTCAAGAAGGCGGTGAACAGGCACCTAAAGTCAGTCAAGACCAGCCGGGCTGTGGATCGTAGGTCAGTCTGCTTGCGGCCAGCAATAACAGCCTGGTTGATAAGGCCCTGATACACCGCAAGGCCTAGTTACAGACCGGGCCCGCTGTCTTACCCGGTGTCCGGGAAGGTGCACTGAAGTCAGGCGCTGTCTTACCCGGTGTCCGGGAAGGTGCACTGAAGTCAGGCGCTGTCTTACCCGGTGTCCGGGAAGGTGCACTGAAGTCAGGCGCTGTCTTACCCGGTGTCCGGGAAGGTGCACTGAAGTCAGGCGCTGTCTTACCCGGTGTCCGGGAAGGTGCACTGAAGTCAGGCGCTCTCTTACCCGGTGTCCGGGAAGGTGCACTGAAGTCAGGCGCTCTCTTACCCGGTGTCCGGGAAGGTGCACTGAAGTCAGGCGCTCTCTTACCCGGTGTCCGGGAAGGTGCACTGAAGTCAGGCGCTGTCTTACCCGGTGTCCGGGAAGGTGCACTGAAGTCAGGCGCTGTCTTACCCGGTGTCCGGGAAGGTGCACTGAAGTCAGGCGCTGTCTTACCCGGTGTCCGGGAAGGTGCACTGAAGTCAGGCGCTGTCTTACCCGGTGTCTGGGAAGGTGCACTGAAGTCAGGCGCTGTCTTACCCGGTGTCTGGGAAGGTGCACTGAAGTCAGGCGCTCTCTTACCCGGTGTCCGGGAAGGTGCACTGAAGTCAGGCGCTGTCTTACCCGGTGTCCGGGAAGGTGCACTGAAGTCAGGCGCTCTCTTACCTGGTGTCTGGGAAGGTGCACTGAAGTCAGGCGCTGTCTTACCCGGTGTCCGGGAAGGTGCACTGAAGTCAGGCGCTGTCTTACCCGGTGTCCGGGAAGGTGCACTGAAGTCAGGCGCTATCTTACCCGGTGTCCGGGAAGGTGCACTGAAGTCAGGCGCTCTCTTACCCGGTGTCTGGGAAGGTGCACTGAAGTCAGGCGCTGTCTTACCCGGTGTCCGGGAAGGTGCACTGAAGTCAGGCGCTGTCTTACCCGGTGTCCGGGAAGGTGCACTGAAGTCAGGCGCTGTCTTACCCGGTGTCTGGGAAGGTGCACTGAAGTCAGGCGCTCTCTTACCCGGTGTCTGGGAAGGTGCACTGAAGTCAGGCGCTGTCTTACCCGGTGTCCGGGAAGGTGCACTGAAGTCAGGCGCTGTCTTACCCGGTGTCCGGGAAGGTGCACTGAAGTCAGGCGCTGTCTTACCCGGTGTCCGGGAAGGTGCACTGAAGTCAGGCGCTCTCTTACCCGGTGTCTGGGAAGGTGCACTGAAGTCAGGCGCTGTCTTACCCGGTGTCCGGGAAGGTGCACTGAAGTCAGGCGCTGTCTTACCCGGTGTCCGGGAAGGTGCACTGAAGTCAGGCGCTGTCTTACCCGGTGTCCGGGAAGGTGCACTGAAGTCAGGCGCTGTCTTACCCGGTGTCCGGGAAGGTGCACTGAAGTCAGGCGCTGTCTTACCCGGTGTCCGGGAAGGTGCACTGAAGTCAGGCGCTGTCTTACCCGGTGTTCGGGAAGGTGCACTGAAGTCAGGCGCTGTCTTACCCGGTGTCCGGGAAGGTGCACTGAAGTCAGGCGCTGTCTTACCCGGTGTTCGGGAAGGTGCACTGAAGTCAGGCGCTGTCTTACCCGGTGTCTGGGAAGGTGCACTGAAGTCAGGCGCTGTCTTACCCGGTGTTCGGGAAGGTGCACTGAAGTCAGGCGCTGTCTTACCCGGTGTCTGGGAAGGTGCACTGAAGTCAGGCGCTGTCTTACCCGGTGTCTGGGAAGGTGCACTGAAGTCAGGCGCTGTCTTACCCGGTGTCCGGGAAGGTGCACTGAAGTCAGGCGCTGTCTTACCCGGTGTCCGGGAAGGTGCCTGCAGCCTCTCACCTGACTGGTGAGTTATCAGTGTTACCAGACTGGTGAGTCTGGTAACTGTGATAAATGGTTTTGAAAACGAACAAGCTGAATATTGAGACACTTATGCAACATAGTGGGAATCAATAAAGATTCCCATATGTTACATAACTTGTGCAACATAGTGGGAATCAATAAAAAAACCATATGTTGCATAACTTAAGCAACATAGTGGGAATCAATAAGATTCCCATATGTTGCATAACTTATGCAACATAGTGGGGAATCCATAAAGATTCCCATATGTTGCATAAGTATCTCAATCTTCAGTTTGGTAACTGATTGGGCAGTTAACCTATTTAACCTAGCCCAAGAAACACCTATATCATTCCAATTTTTATTAACAAATGATAAGAAGAGAGCATCTTACACTGACATTCAACACAAACATCACACGAGGAGCAACAAAAGAAAACATTCCTGCAATACTGTATCCTGAAAAAATATGTACCTGAAGTAGAGAGAGAACTTTACCATGACAAGATTCATAGATTGTGTTGAGTATTGATGTTATATCTCTTGTTCATTGTTCTTACCTTATTGCATTTAAAGGTATAATAATTGCCATAATTATTTTTCCCTTGACTAATTTAAAAATTCTTTTGGGTTACTATTACCTTTAGTTTTTCAAATTCCTGTCTAGCAATTCATTATAATATTTCTTTTGATGTCTATATACAATAGCATGATATCATAATAAAAAAATTTTTATTTCTTATTAGTCAAAGACTGTAGTGTGTGTATATATATATATATATATATATATATATATATATATATATATATATATATATATATATATATATATATATATATAATGTGTGTGTGTGTGTGTGTGTGTGTGTGTGTGTGTGTGTGTGTGTAATGTGATACAAATTTGACTGCAAAACTAAGCACGAAATAAAGCCACGAAGTAGCAATGCTTTTCCGGCAAACTAATCATTAGACTTACATGCTACTTAAATCTAGACCCAGCATTTTATTAACGACAACTTGTGCATTACACTACAATAACAAGAACAGTTATAGGTTGCGAATGACTAATGGTAAATTACAAAAAAAAATACAGTATTTACATTAGTTCAATGATTTGCATTTTATGGAGTAATTGAACAGTATGACAAGATGTTGGTCGATGAGGAACTTCTGGCGTCTTCAGGCAGTGAGTTTCAGATTTTTGGGCCTTTTATTTGCATGGAGTTTTTGAGCAGGTTGAGATGACCACGTGGAATGTTAAAGAGAAACCTGTTCCATGTATTATATACATGTGTTACGTTGCAGCTCTCCAGGGCTCTCTGGGTTAATGTTGCAGCTCTCCAGGGCTCTCTGGGTTAATGTTGCAGCTTTCCAGGGCTCTCTGGGTTAATGTCTAGGCAGTTGAGACTCCTGTAGACAATGTGTACACAGAAAGTGTGAATATTTTACCTGTTATTTTTTTTTAAATTTGAATAAAGAAGGTGTGTGTTATCTGTAGCCAGAATGAGTGATTTTTTTGAAAGCTGATTTTTGTTGAGCAACAACAGATTTAAGTTGTTGATTCCCATGCCTAGACACCATCCATAGGTGAGGTTTGTAGATCAACAACAGGTTTAAGCTCTTGTTGATCCCCATGTCTAGATACCATCCATAGGTAAGATATGGCCAGTAATACAGAGTGGGTATGTCTGGGGGACAGAGTAACATATTTTGGTGAGAATGTCCTCTGTTTTGGAACTACTTTTTAGCAATGTTCTGGATGTGTGTATTGAATTTTAGTTTGCTGTCCAGGTAACCCAAGAACTTACCCTCGTCCTGCCTATCGACTGATGTATTGTTAATCGTTATGTTCAAATTAAGTTTATTAACCATACTCCCGGCCGGGATTGAACCCGCGGTCATAGAGTCTCATTTGTGGTCACAGAGGTGCCTGTGCTAACCTTCCTATGGTGTAGAAATACACCTAGTTGGATGAATCTTATTGTGGCTAGCTGGTCTAGTGGCTAACGCGACGGGCTGGAGTTTTGAGACTCTATGACCGCGGGTTCAATCCCGGCCGGGGGTATGGTTTGTTTGCAATCGTGTCATTACGATTTCTTGAGTCAAGTTTATTAACTTTCTTACCAAACATTATGAAAGTCTTATTAACATTCAGTGTGAGTTTGTTTCTTGTGATCCAAGTACTTGAAGTAACAGAACTTGTGTCATGAAACTGGATTTAGTCCCTATGAAGCGTCAGGAAGGTCAGTGATGTAGATGAGAAATAGCAGTGGGTCCAGGACACTATCTTGTTGAGCCGTAATGTTGATTGATCGAGGTTGCTGAGGAATGATCATTTATGGTCTCTTGTTGATATTTATCACCCAAGAAAGATTTCATGTATGATAGTGTTTGTTCACTTTTCCAATAAAGTTCTCAACAGAGCAGTAAGAATGTTGTGGTCTTCAGAATCGAAGGGTATTTTTTCCAGGTCGATAAAGAGGCCCACTGGATATTCAGTATTTCCAAGAATGGAGTGGAATGAGCCAAGCATTTTAGTAAATGCCAAGAATTTTAATTAGTTATTTAGTCATCCTTTTCAAATTATTCTTTCTTGTTATGATAAGCTTTCTTGATATTTAGAATTATTGCTTTACAACTGGTCCATATTTCCTTCACATTAAGTGCATGTAGAAAACTGAATACTGTAATACGCTTCAGGTTAAATTACTAATACCTTAGCATATGTTTACAAAGTTTGCTACTCTGTGCCTGGCAGACATCTTAGTTGTATTCTGTCTGAGTCTGCGAGATTCTCTTCACTGTGATTCAAAAGATATTGAAGTAACTATTACATAGTTTCTCTCGTACCTCTCGTGCAGGAGAGAAGATAGAGAAAAGGAGAGAGCCAGAGAGAGAGAGAGAATGAGAGGGAGACAGGTAGACTGAGAGAATGGGAGAGAGACAGTCAGTGTCAATGACCAAAAAAAAAAAAGACAAAGATTCTTATCGACGATGAGATAGGCAGAAGTTACAGCAAAACCTGTTATTATGAAGATTTATGCTTGAATGTCGACCAGATGTTCATGTGAGACTCTCTAACCAGCACACCTGCCAGGCACACCTGCCAGGCACACCTGCCAGGCACACCTCCCAGGCACACCTCCCAGGCACACCTCCCAGGCACACCTCCAGGCACACCTCTCAGGCACACCTCCAAGGCATACCTCCCAGACACAACTCCTATACACACATCCAAGACACTTTCCAGACTTAGCTCCCAGACACACCTTCCAGGCACACCTCCCAGACACACCTCCCAGGTACACCTTCCAGACACACCTCCCAGGCACACCTCCCAGGCACACCTCCCTGGCACACCTCCCAGGCACACCTCCCAGGGTGTCCAGAACGAATTCGTTCACTTGAAGGCATCCACTATTCGTCCCAGTTTACTGAGAAGCTTTCCTAAAGCCAAGTACTATAGTATCACGCTCGACTCGACTCCTGATCAGGCACACCGTGAGCAGATGTCAGAAGTAGTGAGGTACGTGGAAGTTGATTCTGAGAGGAAAACAGTTCATGTTAGAGAGTCCTTTCTCGGTTTTATCCAGATAAGCCAAAAGGATGCTGAGAGTTTGCTTAAAGACATCTTGAAACAGATAAAGAAGGACGATATGGAGCCACAAGATTGTCGGCCACTATGGTATGACAACGTTGCTGTGATGGCTGGACACAAAAGTGGTGTTTATCAAAGAATAAGTGAGGAAAACAACCTGGCAGTGTGTGTGAATTACGACAATCACTCACTCAAATTGATGGGTGTATATGCAGCTAAACATGATACAATTGAAGCTCTGTACATGTTCTCTTGTCTAACACAGCCCTGGGAAAAACTAAAAACACGACATGCCTGGATGGAGTGCAAGAACAGAAGCAGTGAGGCCAGTCAACATATACCTTGAGGAGATACTTCAAGTTCTCCAGGACATGATAGACAATGAAAATAAGACCAGTGAAGCAAGAAGTGATGCAAGGCAGCTGAATAACCGCATGTTAAGTTACTGTTTTCTAACTTTTCTAGAATTTGGGAAAAAAAGTACTCAGTCACATTTGCTGTATTTAAAAGAGGATACACGATCCTAGCATGAACTTGCACGATACTGCGTGGATCTGAAAGCTCCGAGATGATGAAACAGAAATGTTCATCAGTGAGTCACTCGAAGAAGAACTCGATCTCTGTCAAGAATAAAATATTGAAGTTGAAAGACATCAGAGACTCGGTCCTAACCACTTCTCTCCTGGGTCTTACATCATCACTCTCCTGGGTCTTACACCACCACTCTCCTGGGTCTTACATCACCACTCTCCTGGGTCTTACACCATCACTCTCCTGGGTCTTACATCATCACTCTCCTGGGTCTTACACCACCACTCTCCTGGGTCTTACATCATCACTCTCCTGGGTCTTACACCATCACTCTCCTGGGTCTTACATCATCACTCTCCTGGGTCTTACACCACCACTCTCCTGGGTCTTACATCATCACTCTCCTGGGTCTTACATCATCACTCTCCTGGGTCTTACACCACCACTCTCCTGGGTCTTACATCATCACTCTCCTGGGTCTTACATCATCACTCTCCTGGGTCTTACACCACCACTCTCCTGGGTCTTACATCATCACTCTCCTGGGTCTTACATCATCACTCTCCTGGGTCTTACACCACCACTCTCCTGGGTCTTACACCATCACTCTCCTGGGTCTTACATCATCACTCTCCTGGGTCTTACACCACCACTCTCCTGGGTCTTACATCATCACTCTCCTGGGTCTTACATCACTCTCCTGGGTCTTACATCATCACTCTCCTGGGTCTTACATCATCACTCTCCTGGGTCTTACATCATCACTCTCCTGGGTCTTACACCACATACATCATCACTCTCCTGGGTCTTACATCATCACTCTCCTGGGTCTTCACTCTCCTGGGTCTTACACCATCACTCTCCTGGGTCTTACATCATCACTCTCCTGGGTCTTACACCACATCACTCTCCTGGGTCTTACACATCACTCTCCTGGGTCTTACACCACCACTCTCCTGGGTCTTACATCATCATCACTCTCCTGGGTCTTACATCATCACTCTCCTGGGTCTTACACTCTCCTGGGTCTTGCACTACCACTCTCCTGGGTCTTACATCATCACTCTCCTGGGTCTTACACCACCACTCTCCTGGGTCTTACATCATCACTCTCCTGGGTCTTACATCATCACTCTCCTGGGTCTTACACCACCACTCTCCTGGGTCTTACACCACCACTCTCCTGGGTCTTACATCATCACTCTCCTGGGTCTTACACCACCACTCTCCTGGGTCTTACACCACCACTCTCCTGGGTCTTACATCATCACTCTCCTGGGTCTTACACCACCACTCTCCTGGGTCTTACATCATCACTCTCCTGGGTCTTACATCACTCTCCTGGGTCTTACACCACCACTCTCCTGGGTCTTACATCACCACTCTCCTGGGTCTTACATCACTCTCCTGGGTCTTACACCATCACTCTCCTGGGTCTTACATCACCACTCTCCTGGGTCTTACACCATCACTCTCCTGGGTCTTACATCACCACTCTCCTGGGTCTTACACCATCACTCTCCTGGGTCTTACATCACCACTCTCCTGGGTCTTACATCACCACTCTCCTGGGTCTTACACCACCACTCTCCTGGGTCTTACACCATCACTCTCCTGGGTCTTACACCACCACTCTCCTGGGTCTTACACCACCACTCTCCTGGGTCTTACATCATCACTCTCCTGGGTCTTACATCACCACTCTCCTGGGTCTTACATCATCACTCTCCTGGGTCTTACATCACCACTCTCCTGGGTCTTACACCATCACTCTCCTGGGTCTTACACCATCACTCTCCTGGGTCTTACACCATCACTCTCCTGGGTCTTACACCACCACTCTCCTGGGTCTTACATCATCACTCTCCTGGGTCTTACACCACCACTCTCCTGGGTCTTACATCATCACTCTCCTGGGTCTTACACCATCACTCTCCTGGGTCTTACACCACCACTCTCCTGGGTCTTACATCATCACTCTCCTGGGTCTTACACCATCACTCTCCTGGGTCTTACACCATCACTCTCCTGGGTCTTACACCACCACTCTCCTGGGTCTTACATCATCACTCTCCTGGGTCTTACACCATCACTCTCCTGGGTCTTACATCACCACTCTCCTGGGTCTTACATCATCACTCTCCTGGGTCTTACATCATCACTCTCCTGGGTCTTACACCACCACTCTCCTGGGTCTTACATCATCACTCTCCTGGGTCTTACACCACCACTCTCCTGGGTCTTACACCACCACTCTCCTGGGTCTTACATCATCACTCTCCTGGGTCTTACATCATCACTCTCCTGGGTCTTACACCACCACTCTCCTGGGTCTTACATCATCACTCTCCTGGGTCTTACATCATCACTCTCCTGGGTCTTACATCATCACTCTCCTGGGTCTTACACCACCACTCTCCTGGGTCTTACATCATCACTCTCCTGGGTCTTACATCATCACTCTCCTGGGTCTTACACCACCACTCTCCTGGGTCTTACACCACCACTCTCCTGGGTCTTACATCATCACTCTCCTGGGTCTTACACCACCACTCTCCTGGGTCTTACATCATCACTCTCCTGGGTCTTACACCACCACTCTCCTGGGTCTTACATCATCACTCTCCTGGGTCTTACATCATCACTCTCCTGGGTCTTACACCACCACTCTCCTGGGTCTTACATCATCACTCTCCTGGGTCTTACACCACCACTCTCCTGGGTCTTACATCATCACTCTCCTGGGTCTTACACCACCACTCTCCTGGGTCTTACATCATCACTCTCCTGGGTCTTACATCATCACTCTCCTGGGTCTTACACCACCACTCTCCTGGGTCTTACACCATCACTCTCCTGGGTCTTACATCATCACTCTCCTGGGTCTTACACCACCACTCTCCTGGGTCTTACATCATCACTCTCCTGGGTCTTACACCACCACTCTCCTGGGTCTTACATCATCACTCTCCTGGGTCTTACACCACCACTCTCCTGGGTCTTACATCATCACTCTCCTGGGTCTTACACCACCACTCTCCTGGGTCTTACATCATCACTCTCCTGGGTCTTACACCACCACTCTCCTGGGTCTTACATCATCACTCTCCTGGGTCTTACACCACCACTCTCCTGGGTCTTACATCATCACTCTCCTGGGTCTTACACCACCACTCTCCTGGGTCTTACATCATCACTCTCCTGGGTCTTACACCACCACTCTCCTGGGTCTTACATCATCACTCTCCTGGGTCTTACATCATCACTCTCATGGGTCCTGCATCATCACTCTCATGGGTCCTACATCATCACTCTCATGGGTCCTGCATCATCACTCTCCTGGGTCCTACATCATCACTCTCCTGGGTCCTACATCATCATTCTCATGGGTCCTGCATCATCACTCTTCTGGGTCCTACATCATCACTCTCATGGGCCCTGCATCATCACTCTCCTGGGTCCTACATCATCACTCTCATGGGTCCAACATCATCACTCTCCTGGGTCCTACATCATCACTCTCCTGGGTCCTGCATCATCACTCCGCTGGGTCCTACATCATCACTCTCATGGGTCCAACATCATCACTCTCCTGGGTCCTACATCATCACTCTCCTAGGTCCTACATCATCACTCTCCTGGGTCCTACATCATCACTCTCCTGGGTCCTGCATCATCACTCCGCTGGGTCCTACATCATCACTCTCATGGGTCCAACATCATCACTCTCCTGGGTCCTACATCATCATGCATCATCACTCGCTGGGTCCTACATCATCACTAGGTCCTACATCACTCTCCTGGGTCCTACATCATCACTCTCCTGGGTCCTGCATCATCACTCTCCTGGGTCCTACATCATCACTCTCCTGGGTCCTACATCATCACTCTCCTGGGTCCTACATCATCACTCTCCTGGGTCCTGCATAATCACTCTCCTGGGTCCTGCATCATCACTCTCCTGGGTCCTACATCATCACTCTAATGGGTCCTACATCATCACTCTCCTGGGTCCTGCATCATCACTCTCCTGGGTGCTACATCATCACTCTAATAGGTCCTGCATCATCACTCTCCTGGGTCCTGCATCAACACTCTCCTAGGTCCTATATCAATCTCCTGGGTCCTACATCATCACTCTCCTGGGTCCTACATCACTCTCCTTTGTCCTGCGTCATCACTCTTCTGGGTCCTACATCATCACTCTTCTGGGTCCTACATCATCACTCTTCTGGGTCCTACATCATCACTCTCCTGGGTTCTGCATCATCACTCTCCTGGGTCTCGCATCATCACTCTCCTGGGTCCTGCATCATCACTCTCCTGGGTCCTACATCATCACTGTCATGGGTCCTACATCACTCTCCTGGGTCCTATATCATCACTCTCCTGGGTTCTACATCATTCCCATGGGTCCTGCATCATCAATCTAATGGGTCCTACATCATTCTCCTGGGTCCTGCATCATCACTCTCCTGGATCCTACATCATCACTCTCCTGGGTCCTACATTACTCTCCTGGATCCTGCATCATCACTCTCCTGGGTCTTGCATCATCACTCTCATGGGTCCTGCATCATCACTCTCCTGGTTCTTATATCACTCTCCAGGGTCCTGAACCATCACCCTCCCGGGTCCTACATCACCACTGTCTTGGGTCCTACATCATTCTCTTGGCTCCTACATCATTCTCCTGAGTCATACATCATTCTCCTGGGTCCTGCATCATTCTCCTGGGTCCTACATCATTCTCCTGGGTCCTGCATCATTCTCCTGGGTTCTGCATCATCATTCTCCTGGCTTCTACATCATTCTCCTGGGTCCTACATCACTCTCCTGGGTCCTACATTACTCTCCTGGGTCCTGCATCATTCTCCTGAGTCCTACATCATTCTCCTTGGTCCTACATCATTCTCCAGGGTCCTACATCACTCTCCAGGGTCATGCATTATTCTCCTGGGTCTTGCATCATTCTATTGGGTCCTACATCATTCTCCTGGGTCCTACATCATTCTCCTGGGTCCTACATCAATCTCCTGGGTCCTGCATCATTCTTCAGGGTCCTGCATCATTCTCCTTTGTCCTACATCATTCTCCTGGGTCCTACATCATTCTCCTGGGTCCTACATCATTCTCTTGGGTCCTACATCAATCTCCTGCGTCCTTCATCATTCTCCTGGGTCCTGCATCATCACTCTCCTGCATCGTTCTCCTGGGTCCTGAATCATTCTACAGGGTCCTGCATCATTCTCCTGGGTCCTGCATCATCACTCTCCTGCATCGTTCTCTTGGGTCCTGAATCATTCTAGAGGGTCCTGCATCATTCTCCTGGGTCCTGCATCATTCTCCTGGGTCCTGCATTATCATTCCCATGGGTTCTACATCATTCTCCTGGGTCCTACATCACTCCCCTTGGTCTTACATTACTCTCCTGGGTCCTACATTCTCCTAGATCCTGCATCATTCCCCTGGGTCCTACATCATTCTCCTGAGTCCTATATCATTCTCCAGGTTCCTACATCCTTCTCCTGGGGACTACATCATTCTCTTGGGTCCTACATCAATCTCCTGGGTCCTTCATCATTCTCCTGGGTCCTGCATCATCACTCTCCTGCATCGTTCTCCTGGGTCCTGAATCATTCTACAGGGTCCTGCATCATTCTCCTGGGTCCTGCATCATCACTCTCCTGCATCGTTCTCCTGGGACCTGAATCATTCTACAGGGTCCTGCATCATTCTCCTGGGTCCTGCATCATTCTCCTGGGTCCTGCATTATAATTCCCATGGGTTCTACATCATTCTCCTGGGTCCTACATCACTCCCCTGGGTCTTACATTACTCTCCTGGGTCCTACATCATTCTCCTGGATCCTGCATCATTCCCATGGGTCCTACATCATTCTCCTGAGTCCTACATCATTCTCATGGATCCTACATCATTCTCCTGGTTCCTACATTCTCCTGGATCCTACATCATTCTCCTGGGTCCTGCATCATTCGTATTTGTCCTACATCATTCTCCTGGGTCCTATATCATTTTTCTGGGTCCTTCATCATTCTCCTGGGACCTACATAATTTTCCTGGGTCCTACATCATTCTCCTGAGTTCTAGACCATTCTCCTGGGTCCTACATCATTCTCCTGGGTACTACATCATTCTCCTGGGTCCTACATCATTCTCCTGGGTCCTACATCATTCTCCTGGGTCCTACATCATTCTCCTGGGTCCTACATCATTCTCCTGGGTCCTACATCATTCTCCTGGGTTTTACACCATTCTCCAGGGTCCTACATCATTCCCTAGGGTACTACATCATTCTCCTGGATCCTACATCATTCTCCTGGGTCCTGCATCATTCTCCTGTTTAATACATCATTCTCGTGGGTCCTATATCATTCTCCTGGGTCCTATATCATTCTCCTGGGTCCTACATCATTCCCTGGGGTACTACATAATTCTTCTAGGTCCTACATCATTCTCCTGGGTCCTACATCATTCTCCTGGGCCCTACATCATTCTCTTGGGAACTACATTATTGTCCAGCGTGCTGCATCATTCTCCTGGGCCCTGCATCATTCTCCTGGGTCCTACGTCATTCACCTGGCTCGTTCATTATTCTCCTGGGTCCTGCATCATCACTCTCCTGCGTCCTACATTATTCTCCTGGGTCTTACATCATTCTCCTGGTCCCTGCATCATTCTTCTGGATACTGCATCATTCTGCTGGGTACTGCATCATTCTCCAGGGTCCTACATCATTCTCCTGGGTCCTACATCATTCTCTAGGGTCCTGCATCATTCTCCTGGGTCCTGCGTAATTCTTTGTCCTACATCATTCTCCTGGGTCCTACATTCTCCTGGGTCCTACATCATTCTCTTGGGTCCTACATCAATCTCCTGCGTCCTTCATCATTCTCCTGGGTCCTGCATCATCACTCTCCTGCATCGTTCTCCTGGGTCCTGAATCATTCTACAGGGTCCTGCATCATTCTCCTGGGTCCTGCATCATCACTCTCCTGCATCGTTCTCCTGGGTCCTGAATCATTCTACAGGGTCCTGCATCATTCTCCTGGGTCCTGCATCATTCTCATGGGTCCTGCATTATCATTCCCATGGGTTCTACATCATTCTCCTGGGTCCTACATCACTCCCCTTGGTCTTACATTACTCTCCTGGGTCCTACATTCTCCTAGATCCTGCATCATTCCCCTGGGTCCTACATCATTCTCCTGAGTCCTATATCATTCTCCAGGTTCCTACATCCTTCTCCTGGGGACTACATCATTCTCCTGGGTCCTACATCATTCTCTTGGGTCCTACATCAATCTCCTGGGTCCTTCATCATTCTCCGGGGTCCTGCATCATCACTCTCCTGCATCGTTCTCCTGGGTCCTGAATCATTCTACAGGGTCCTGCATCATTCTCCTGGGTCCTGCATCATCACTCTACTGCATCGTTCTCCTGGGACCTGAATCATTCTACAGGGTCCTGCATCATTCTCCTGGGTCCTGCATCATTCTCCTGGGTCCTGCATTATAATTCCCATGGGTTCTACATCATTCTCCTGGGTCCTGCATCATTCGTATTTGTCCTACATCATTCTCCTGGGTCCTATATCATTTTCCTGGGTCCTTCATCATTCTCCTGGGACCTACATCATTTTCCTGGGCCATACATCATTCTCCTGAGTCCTAGACCATTCTCCTGGGTCCTACATCATTCTCCTGGGTCCTACATAATTCTCCTGGGTCCTACATCATTCTCCTGGGTCCTACATCATTCTTCTGGGTTCTACATCATTCTCCTGGGTCCTACATCATTACATAGGGTACTACATTATTCTCCTGGATCCTACATCATTCTCCTGGGTCCTGCATCATTCTCCTGTGTCCTACATCATTCTCCTGGGTCCTATATCATTCTCCTGGGTCCTACATCATTCTCCTGGGTCCTACATTATTCTCCTGGGCCCTACATCATTCACCTGGCACCTTCATTATTCTCCTGGGTCCTGCATCATCACTCTCCTGCGTCTTACATCATTCTCATGGGTCTTACATCATTCTCCTGGTCTCTGCATCATTCTCCAGGGTCCTACATCATTCTCCTGGGTCCTACATCATTCTCCAGGGTCCTGCATCATTCTCCTGGGTCCTGCATCATTCTCCTGGGTCCTACATCATTCACCTGGCACCTTCATTATTCTCCTGGGTCCTGCATCATCACTCTCCTGCGTCTTACATCATTCTCATGGGTCTTACATCATTCTCCTGGTCTCTGCATCATTCTCCTGGGGCCTGCATCATTCTCCTGGGTCCTGCATCATTCTCCTGGGTCCTGCATCATTCTCCTGGGTCCTGCCTCATTCTCCTGGGTCCTGCCTCATTCTCCTGGGGCCTGCATCATTCATTAGACAGTCCTCGATGACGCACTGACTTTCTTGGGTTATCCTGGGTGGTTAACCCTGTATCGAAATACATCATTCTCATGGGTCCTACATCTGTATCATCACTCTCATGGTCCTACATCATTCTCATGGGTCCTATATAATTCTCACGGGTCCTATATCATCATTCTGCTGGGTCTTACGTCATCACTCTCCTGGGTTTTACATCACTCTCCTGGGTCTTACATCATCACTCTCCTGGGTCTTACATCATCACTCTCCTGGGTCTTATATCATCACTCTCCTGGGTCTTACATAATCACTCTCCTGGGTCTTACATCATCACTCTCCTGGGTCTTACATCATCACTCTCCTGGGTCTTACATCATCACTCTCCTGCGTCCTACATCATTCTCCTGGGTCTTATATCATTGTCCTGGGTCCTGCATCATTCTCCTGGGTCCTGCATCATTCTGCTGGGTCCTACATTATTTTCCTGGGTCCTACATCATTCTCTTGGATCCTACATCATTCTCCTGGGTCCTGAATAATTCTACAGGGTCCTGCATCGTACTCCTGGGTCCTGCATCATTCTACTGGGTTCTACGTCATTCTCCTGGGTCCTACATCATTCTCCTGGGTCCTACATCATTCTCTAGGGTACTACACCATTTTCCTGGATCCTACATCATTCTCCTGGGTCCTGCATCATTCTCCTGTGTCCTACATCATTCTCCTGGGTCCTACATCATTCTCCTGGGTCCTACATCATTCCTCTGGACCCTACATCATTCTCTTGGGTACTACATCATTCTCCAGGGTGCTGCCTCATTCTCCTGGGTCCTGCATCATTCTCCTGGGTCCTACATCATTCTCCTGGCTCCTTCATCATTCTCCTGCGTCCTGCATCATCACTTTCCTGCGTCCTACATCATTCTCCAGGGTCTTACTTCATTTTCCTCGGTCCTGCATCATTCTCCTGGGCCTTGCATCATTCTTCTGGGTCCTGAATCATTCTCCTGGGTACTGCATCATTCTCCAGGGTCCTGCACCATTCTCCTGGGTCCTGCATCATTCTCCTGGGCCCTACATCATTCTCCCGGGTCCTACATCATTCTCCTGGGTCCTACATTATTCTCCCGGGTCCTACATCATCACTCTGCTAGGTCTTATAACATCACTCTCCTGGGTCTTACATCATCACTCTCCTGGGTCTTACATCACTCTCCTGGTTCTTACACCATCACTCTCCTGGGTCTTACATCATCACTCTCCTGGGTCTTACATCATCACTCTCCTGGGTCTTACACCATCACTCTCCTGGGTCTTACATCATCACTCTCCTGGGTCTTACATCATCACTCTCCTGGGTCTTACATCATCACTCTCCTGGGTCTTACATCACTCTCCTGGGTCTTACATCATCACTCTCCTGGGTCTTACATCATCACTCTCCTGGGTCTTACATCATCACTCTCCTGGGTCTTACATCATCACTCTCCTGGGTCTTACATCACTCTCCTGGGTCTTACATCATCACTCTCCTGGGTCTTACATCATCACTCTCCTGGGTCTTACATCATCACTCTCCTGGGTCTTACATCATCACTCTCCTGGGTCTTACATCATCACTCTCCTGGGTCTTACATCATCACTCTCCTGGGTCTTACATCATCACTCTCCTGGGTCTTACATCATCACTCTCCTGGGTCTTACATCATCACTCTCCTGGGTCTTACATCATCACTCTCCTGGGTCTTACATCATCACTCTCCTGGGTCTTACATCATCACTCTCCTGGGTCTTACATCATCACTCTCCTGGGTCTTACATCATCACTCTCCTGGGTCTTACACCATCACTCTCCTGGGTCTTACATCATCACTCTCCTGGGTCTTACATCATCACTCTCCTGGGTCTTACATCATCACTCTCCTGGGTCTTACATCATCACTCTCCTGGGTCTTACATCATCACTCTCCTGGGTCTTACATCATCACTCTCCTGGGTCTTACATCATCACTCTCCTGGGTCTTACATCATCACTCTCCTGGGTCTTACATCATCACTCTCCTGGGTCTTACATCATCACTCTCCTGGGTCTTACATCATCACTCTCCTGGGTCTTACATCATCACTCTCCTGGGTCTTACATCATCACTCTCCTGGGTCTTACATCATCACTCTCCTGGGTCTTACATCGTCACTCTCCTGGGTCTTACATCATCACTCTCCTGGGTCTTACATCATCACTCTCCTGGGTCTTACATCATCACTCTCCTGGGTCTTACATCATCACTCTCCTGGGTCTTACATCATCACTCTCCTGGGTCTTACATCATCACTCTCCTGGGTCTAACATCTTACATCATCACTCTCCTGGGTCTTACATCATCACTCTCCTGGGTCTTACATCATCACTCTCCTGGGTCTTACATCATCACTCTCCTGGGTCTTCCATCATCACTCTCCTGGGTCTTACATCATCACTCTCCTGGGTCTTACATCATCACTCTCCTGGGTCTTACATCATCACTCTCCTGGGTCTTACATCATCACTCTCCTGGGTCTTACATCATCACTCTCCTGGGTCTTACATCCATCACTCTCCTGGGTCTTACATCATCACTCTCCTGGGTCTTACATCATCACTCTCCTGGGTCTTACATCATCACTCTCCTGGGTCTTACATCACTCTCCTGGGTCTTACATCATCACTCTCCTGGGTCTTACATCACTCTCCTGGGTCCATCACTCTCCTGGGTCTTACATCATCATTCTCCTGGGTCTTACATCATCACTCTCCTGGGTCTTACATCATCACTCTCCTGGGTCTTACATCATCACTCTCCTGGGTCTTACATCATCACTCTCCTGGGTCTTACATCATCACTCTCCTGGGTCTTACATCATCACTCTCCTGGGTCTTACATCATCACTCTCCTGGGTCTTACACCATCACTCTCCTGGGTCTTACATCATCACTCTCCTGGGTCTTACATCATCACTCTCCTGGGTCTTACATCATCACTCTCCTGGGTCTTACATCATCACTCTCCTGGGTCTTACACCATCACTCTCCTGGGTCTTACATCATCACTCTCCTGGGTCTTACATCATCACTCTCCTGGGTCTTACATCATCACTCTCCTGGGTCTTACACCATCACTCTCCTGGGTCTTACATCATCACTCTCCTGGGTCTTACATCATCACTCTCCTGGGTCTTACATCATCACTCTCCTGGGTCTTACATCATCACTCTCCTGGGTCTTACATCATCACTCTCCTGGGTCTTACATCATCACTCTCCTGGGTCTTACATCATCACTCTCCTGGGTCTTACATCATCACTCTCCTGGGTCTTACATCATCACTCTCCTGGGTCTTACATCATCACTCTCCTGGGTCTTACACCATCACTCTCCTGGGTCTTACATCACTCTCCTGGGTCTTACATCATCACTCTCCTGGGTCTTACATCATCACTCTCCTGGGTCTTACATCATCACTCTCCTGGGTCTTACATCATCACTCTCCTGGGTCTTACACCATCACTCTCCTGGGTCTTACATCATCACTCTCCTGGGTCTTACACCATCACTCTCCTGGGTCTTACACCATCACTCCCCTGGGTCTTACACCATCACTCTCCTGGGTCTTACATCATCGCTCTCATGGGTCTTACATCATCACTCTCCTGGGTCTTACACCATCACTCTCCTGGGTCTTACACCATCACTCCCCTGGGTCTTACATCATCGCTCTCATGGGTCTTACATCATCAATCTCCTGGGTCTTACACCATCACTCTCCTGGGTCTTACACCATCACTCCCCTGGGTCTTACACCACCACTCTCCTGGGTCTTACATCATCACTCTCCTGGGTCTTACACCATCACTCTCCTGGGTCTTACATCATCACTCTCCTGGGTCTTACATCATCACTCTCCTGGGTCTTACACCATCACTCTCCTGGGTCTTACATCATCACTCTCCTGGGTCTTACACCATCACTCTCCTGGGTCTTTCATCATCACTCTCCAGCGTCCTACATCATTCTCCTGCGTCTTACATCATTGTGCTGGTTCCTGCATAATTCTCCTGGGTCCTGCATCATTCTCCTGGGTTCTACATCATTCTACTAGGTCCTTCATCATGGGTGGCCCGGTGGCCTGGTGGCTAAAGCTCCCGCTTCACACACGGAGGGCCCGGGTTCGATTCCCGGCGGGTGGAAACATTTCGACACGTTTCCTTACACCTATTGTCCTGTTCACCTAGCAGCAAATAGGTACCTGGGTGTTAGTCGACTTGTGTGGGTCGCATCCTGGGGGACAAAATTAAGGACCCCAATGGAAATAAGTTAGACAGTCCTCGATGACGCACTGACTTTCTTGGGTTATCCTGGGTGGCTAACCCTCCGGGGTTAAAAATCCGAACGAAATCTTATCTTATCTCCTGGGTCCTACATCATCACTCTCCTGCATCGTTCTCCTGGGTCCTGAATCATTCTACAGGATCCTGCATCATTCTCTTGGGTCCTGCATCATTCTCCTGGGTCCTGCATCATCATTCTCCTGGGTTTTACATCATTCTCCTGGGTCCTACATTACTCTTCTGGGTCCTGCATCATTCTCCTGGATGCTACATCATTCCCCTGGGTCCTACATCATTCTCCTGAGTCCTACATCGTTCTCCTGGGTCCTACATCATTACCCTGGGTCCTACATCATTCTCCTGGGTCCTACATCATTTTCCTGGGTCCTACATCAGTCTCCTGGGTTCTACATCATTCTCCTGGGTCCTTCGTCATTCTCCTGGGTCCTACATCATTCTCCTGGGTCCTTCGTCATTCTCCTGGGTCCTACATCATTCTCCTGGGTCCTTCGTCATTCTCCTGGGTCCTACATCATTCTCCTGGGTCCTACATCATTCTCTTTGGCCCTACATCATTCTCCTTGGTCCTACATCATTCTCCTTGGTCCTACATCATTCTCCTGGATCCTACATAATTTTCCTGAGTCTTACATCACTCTCCTGCGTCCTACATCATTTTCCCGGGTCTTACATCATTTTCCTGGGTCCTGCATCATTGTCCTGGGTCCTGCATCATTCTCCTGGGTCCTGCATCATTCTCCTGGGTACTACATCATTTTCCAGGGTCCTGCATCATTCTTCTGGGTCCTGTATCATTACTCTCCTGGGTCCTGCATCATTCTTCTGGGTCCTCTGTCATTACTCTCCTGAGTCCTACATCATTCTCCCGGGTCCTACATCATTCTCCTCTCTCCTACATCATTCTCCCGGGTCCTACATCATCTCTCTCCTGGGTCTTACACCATCACTGTCCTGGGTCTTACACCATCACTCTCCTGGGTCTTACACCATCACTCTCCTGGGTCTTACACCATCACTCTCCTGGGTCTTACGCCATCACTCTTCTGGGTCTTACATCATCACTCTCCTGGGTCTTACGTCACTCTACTGGGTCTTACATCATCACTCTCCTGGGTCTTACACAGCCACTCTCCTGGGTCTTACACAACCACTCTCCTGGGTCTTACATCATCACTCTCCTGGGTCTTACATCATCACTCTCCTGGGTCTTACATCATCACTCTCCTGGGTCTTACACAGCCACTCTCCTGAGTCTTACACAGCCACTCTCCTGGGTCTTACACAGCCACTCTCCTGGGTCTTACACAACCACTCTCCTGGGTCTTACACAACCACTCTCCTGGGTCTTACATCATCACTCTCCTGGGTCTTACACAGCCACTCTACTGGGTCTTACAACAACACTCTCCTGGGTCTTACACAGCCACTCTCCTGGGTCTTACACAACCACTTTCCTGGGTCTTACACAGCCACTCTCCTGGGTCTTACACAGCCACTCTCCTGGGTCTTACACAGCCACTCTCCTGAGTCTTACACAGCCACTCTCCTGGGTCTTACACAGCCACTCTCCTGGGTCTTACACAACCACTCTCCTGGGTCTTACACAGCCACTCTCCTGGGTCTTACACAACCACTCTCCTGGGTCTTACATCATCACTCTCCTGGGTCTTACACAACCACTCTCCTGGGTCTTACATCATCACTCTCCTGGGTCTTACACAACCACTCTCCTGAGTCTTACACAGCCACTCTCCTGGGTCTTACACAACCACTCTCCTGGGTCTTACATCATCACTCTCCTGGGTCTTACACAGCCACTCTCCTGGGTCTTACACAGCCACTCTCCTGGGTCTTACACAACCACTCTCCTGGGTCTTACATCATCACTCTCCTGGGTCTTACACAACCACTCTCCTGGGTCTTACATCATCACTCTCCTGGGTCTTACACAACCACTCTCCTGGGTCTTACACAGCCACTCTCCTGGGTCTTACACAGCCACTCTCCTGGGTCTTACACTACCACTCTCCTGGGTCTTACATCATCACTCTCCTGGGTTTTACATAATCACTCTTTTGGGTCTTAAATCATCACTCTCCAGAGTCTTACACCATCACTCTCCTGGGTCTTACATCATCACTCTCCTGGGTCTTACATCATCACTCTCCTGGGTCTTACATCATCACTCTCCTGGGTCTTACATCACCACTCTCCTGGGTCTTACATCATCACTCTCCTGGGTCTTACATCATCACTCTCCTGGGTCTTACATCATCACTCTCCTGGGTCTTACATCACTCTCCTGGGTCTTACATCATCACTCTCCTGGGTCTTACATCACTCTCCTGGGTCTTACATCATCACTCTCCTGGGTCTTACATCATCACTCTCCTGGGTCTTACATCATCACTCTCCTGGGTCTTACATCATCACTCTCCTGGGTCTTACATCATCACTCTCCTGGGTCTTACATCATCACTCTCCTGGGTCTTACATCATCACTCTCCTGGGTCTTACATCATCACTCTCCTGGGTCTTACATCATCACTCTCCTGGGTCTTACATCATCACTCTCCTGGGTCTTACATCATCACTCTCCTGGGTCTTACATCATCACTCTCCTGGGTCTTACATCATCACTTTCCTGTGTCTTACATCATCACTCTCCTGGGTCTTACATCATCACTCTCCTGGGTCTTACATCACTCTCCTGTGTCTTACATCATTCTCCTGGTCTTACATCATCACTCTCCTGGGTCTTACATCATCACTCTCCTGGGTCTTACATTCTCCTGGGTCATCACTCTCCTGGGTCTTACATCATCACTCTCCTGGGTCTTACATCATCACTCTCCTGGGTCTTACACCACCACTCTCCTGGGTCTTCACTCTCCTGGGTCTTACATCATCACTCTCCTGGGTCTTACATCATCACTCTCCTGGGTCTTACACTCTCCTGGGTCTTCATCACTCTCCTGGGTCTTACATCATCACTCTCCTGGGTCTTACATCATCACATCACTCTCCTGGGTCTTACATCATCACTCTCCTGGGTCTTACATCACTCTCCTGGGTCTTACATCATCACTCTCCTGGGTCTTACATCATCACTCTCCTGGGTCTTACATCATCACTCTCCTGGGTCTTACATCATCACTCTCCTGGGTCTTACATCATCACTCTCCTGGGTCTTACATCATCACTCTCCTGGGTCTTACATCATCACTCTCCTGGGTCTTACATCATCACTCTCCTGGGTCTTACATCATCACTCTCCTGGGTCTTACATCATCACTCTCCTGGGTCTTACATCATCACTCTCCTGGGTCTTACATCATCACTCTCCTGGGTCTTACATCATCACTCTCCTGGGTCTTACATCATCACTCTCCTGGGTCTTACATCATCACTCTCCTGGGTCTTACATCATCACTCTCCTGGGTCTTACATCATCACTCTCCTGGGTCTTACATCATCACTCTCCTGGGTCTTACATCATCACTCTCCTGGGTCTTACATCATCATCACTCTCCTGGGTCTTACATCATCACTCTCCTGGGTCTTACATCATCACTCTCCTGGGTCTTACATCATCACTCTCCTGGGTCTTACATCATCACTCTCCTGGGTCTTACATCATCACTCTCCTGGGTCTTACATCATCACTCTCCTGGGTCTTACATCATCACTCTCCTGGGTCTTACATCATCACTCTCCTGGGTCTTACATCATCACTCTCCTGGGTCTTACATCATCACTCTCCTGGGTCTTACATCATCACTCTCCTGGGTCTTACATCATCACTCTCCTGGGTCTTACATCATCACTCTCCTGGGTCTTACATCATCACTCTCCTGGGTCTTACACCATCACTCTCCTGGGTCTTACATCATCATCACTCTCCTCTTACATCAACACTCTCCTGGGTCTTACACCATCACTCTCCTGGGTCTTACAACATCACTCTCCTGGGTCTTACATCATCACTCTCCTGGGTCTTACTTCATCACTCTCCTGGGTCTTACATCATCACTCTCCTGGGTCTTACATCATCACTCTCCTGGGTCTTACACAGCCACTCTCCTGGGTCTTACACAACCACTCTCCTGGGTCTTACATCATCACTCTCCTGGGTCTTACATCATCACTCTCCTGGGTCTTACATCATCACTCTCCTGGGTCTTACATCATCACTCTCCTGGGTCTTACATCATCACTCTCCTGGGTCTTACATCATCACTCTCCTGGGTCTTACATCATCACTCTCCTGGGTCTTACATCATCACTCTCCTGGGTCTTACACCATCACTCTCCTGGGTCTTACATCATCACTCTCCTGGGTCTTACATCATCACTCTCCTGGGTCTTACATCATCACTCTCCTGGGTCTTACATCATCACTCTCCTGGGTCTTACATCATCACTCTCCTGGGTCTTACATCATCACTCTCCTGGGTCTTACATCATCACTCTCCTGGGTCTTACATCATCACTCTCCTGGGTCTTACATCATCACTCTCCTGGGTCTTACATCATCACTCTCCTGGGTCTTACATCATCACTCTCCTGGGTCTTACACCATCACTCTCCTGGGTCTTACATCATCACTCTCCTGGGTCTTACATCATCACTCTCCTGGGTCTTACATCATCACTCTCCTGGGTCTTACATCATCACTCTCCTGGGTCTTACATCATCACTCTCCTGGGTCTTACATCATCACTCTCCTGGGTCTTACATCATCACTCTCCTGGGTCTTACATCACTCTCCTGGGTCTTACACCATCACTCTCCTGGGTCTTACATCATCACTCTCCTGGGTCTTACATCATCACTCTCCTGGGTCTTACAACATCACTCTCCTGGGTCTTACATCATCACTCTCCTGGGTCTTACATCATCACTCTCCTGGGTCTTACACCATCATCAGTCTCCTGGGTCTTACATCATCACTCTCCTGGGTCTTACATCATCACTCTCCTGGGTCTTACATCATCACTCTCCTGGGTCTTACATCATCACTCTCCTGGGTCTTACATCATCACTCTCCTGGGTCTTACATCATCACTCTCCTGGGTCTTACATCATCACTCTCCTGGGTCTTACATCATCACTCTCCTGGGTCTTACATCATCACTCTCCTGGGTCTTACATCATCACTCTCCTGGGTCTTACATCATCACTCTCCTGGGTCTTACATCATCACTCTCCTGGGTCTTACATCATCACTCTCCTGGGTCTTACATCATCACTCTCCTGGGTCTTACATCATCACTCTCCTGGGTCTTACATCACTCTCCTGGGTCTTACATCACTCTCCTGGGTCTTACATCATCACTCTCCTGGGTCTTACATCATCACTCTCCTGGGTCTTACATCATCACTCTCCTGGGTCTTACATCTGGGTCTTACATCATCACTCTCCTGGGTCTTACATCATCACTCTCCTGGGTCTTACATCATCACTCTCCTGGGTCTTACATCATCACTCTCCTGGGTCTTACATCATCAGTCTCGTGGGTCTTACACATCATCACTCACTCCTGGGTCTTACACCATCACTCTCCTGGGTCTTACATCATCACTCTCCTGGGTCTTACATCATCACTCTCCTGGGTCTTACATCATCACTCTCCTGGGTCTTACATCATCACTCTCCTGGGTCTTACATCATCACTCTCCTGGGTCTTACACCACCACTCTCCTGGGTCTTACATCATCATTCTCCTGGGTCTTACATCACTCCCCTGGGTCTTACATCATCACTCTCCTGGGTCTTACACCATCACTCTCCTGGGTCTTACACCATCACTCTCCTGTCTTACACCATCACTCTCCTACTCTCCTGGGTCTTACATCATCACTCTCCTGGGTCTTACATCATCACTCTCCTGGGTCTTACATCATCACTCTCCTGGGTCTTACATCATCACTCTCCTGGGTCTTACATCATCACTCTCCTGGGTCTTACATCATCACTCTCCTGGGTCTTACACCATCACTCTCCTGGGTCTTACATCATCACTCTCCTGGGTCTTACATCATCACTCTCCTGGGTCTTACATCATCACTCTCCTGGGTCTTACACCACCACTCTCCTGGGTCTTACATCATCACTCTCCTGGGTCTTACACCATCACTCTCCTGGGTCTTACACCACCACTCTCCTGGGTCTTACACCACTACAACTCTCCTGGGTCTTCCACCATCACTCTCCTGGGTCTTACATCATCACTCTCCTGGGTCTTACATCATCACTCTCCTGGGTCTTACATCATCACTCTCCTGGGTCTTACACCATCACTCTCCTGGGTCTTGTTCATTATTGAAAGACAACTTTATTAATGCTGGCAGTGAAGAAAATGCATTTTTTTTACGATTTGAGGAATGTTTAAACGAGAGATTATGAAATACTGCCAAGCTTTCTGGTAGACCTGTAACTCCAGGGCATATTTATGTTTGCGAGTGTCAGATAATGTGTGGTTCTTATATACAGCGAGAGCGTGTGTGTATATGGTATAATCGAGGTACGTGGTTGGGTAACTTTCAGACTGCAGTCACCTGTCGGTGTGATATTCCAGGACGAAATGACTGATAGCTCGACTGGCAGGCATGAACTCTATGATTAGCAGAATACTGACAGACAATGGCTTACGTACATCTAACATCTATGTTTCCAGGCAAATACACGCACATCTACATGTTTGACAGCTGCGTTGCCAGGCAGATACTCAAATACGTTCATGGGTGAAAGCTATGCTGCGAGGCAGACAATCACACATCTACATAATTGACAGCTATGCTAGCAGGCAGACACTCAGAGTAATGAGGTAGCTTCCAGTTGGGCTGACAGCTACGCAGACACATACCTCACCTACAGTCAGCTCCAGTCTTGTCCACCACCCGCACAACATAACCTCGTTGTATACTTACGCTAGCTTTCCTGTTCTCTGCCATTGACTTTGTTCTTCACTTTGTCTAGCTTTTCTATACCAGTTTCTTGCCTTTTTACACTCTTAGTTCAGTAAAGTCTTCTCCCAGTGTTCATTACCTATTCCTCTTAGAAAAAAGTATAATTTTTTCTGTTGTTTCTGTGAACTTGTGGATGAAAATATTTCATAATTTCACGAAGGGATTGTCCTGGAGTGTCAGTGTTCCATCGTAGTTGTTTAACACGTCTCATTTTCTTACCTTCCTAAATAGAAATATCTTTCATTCTGCGCGCTTCTTCTTCCGTTTGAACCAGATAACCGAGCTTTATGATGAGTCAGAAAGTTTTTATTTCCAGGAGCAAGTTGTTTCACCACATTTCTGGTTGCCTGTGAGGATCTCAGGTCTCGTTGCTGAAGCTTCCTGCTAACTTAAGTTTAGTCATGGTTGCTCTGTGTTATTTGGTGTTTGCAAATTATTTTGTTGTATATCCCGGGACCTGCCATAATAACTGATGCAGTCGTTGTCTGAAGTGCTGTACATCGTATGGGCTTTCTGGTTATATTACATTTGTAATGAAGTGTGAGGGAAAAGTTCGGTAGATAAGAGTGGAAGCATGAGTGATGGTGGCAGTGTAAGTGGTTGTACACTTGCTCTGATAGGGGTGTGTGAGTCGTTACCTGTAACCCCGTCTTTCTCCACCCAGTGGGAGTTAACTAGGGACCCACTTTGCTTTCGGCTCCCATGAAGTCTGTAAGTACGCAGGTCCACTCTTAGTTATTTGTTACATTGGGTTGACTTTTCAATTAATTTAATTTAAACAAAAGCTTCACTCTTGTTATATATTGTTGGGGTTTTAGTTGGCCTATAAATATTTTAATTCTCTTAATCCTCACCATTTCTTATAAAGGCCTTCTGTCTATCATGTAAGTGACTGCTTCTCCGGATTGTTACATTTTCTTATTTTCTAGCCTTGCTTGTCTAACTGGGTCACCGTACACAAGCGAGACAAGGTGGGCAGCGGGATCTAGGTATAGATCTGAAACTAGATATGACACATTCTTTTTGGGAACTCTGCAGTTTCCATAAAACTTTGGTTGGCCAGCGGTTTTCTTCATCGTTCTGCATCCAAACTCTAATTGTTATGCCGTCAACTGTGGTGAATCTTGGCGTCGGTGATGTCTCGTGCAGAACGTCAGAAATCACGTCCACGTGTGACTACCGTGTCTCTACACCCATGGGTAATAATCTGTCTTCAAACGCCCAGCAACGAATCTCTATCTGTTACGCCGCCAGCTGTTTACCTTGGGAAATAGTGGCGTCCGTACTGTCTTGGGCTGAACTTCACAACGGTCACGTCCACCAGTGACCACCGAATATCATCGGCTTCTCGGTCTACACAAGTGAATCCTTAGCTACGTGCCAACAACGTCGGTATATTGGAAGACCACCTTTCCTATGTATATATCAGCTTTCCTTCAGTGGAGCATTTATATATATATTTTTTCATTTGCTTCAGATACCTGGAGTTTACCTGGAGAGAGTTTCGGGGGTCAACGCCCCCGCGGCCCGGTCTGTGACCAGGCCTCCTGGTGGATCAGCCCCTGATCAACCAGGCTGTTGCTGCTGGCTGCACGCAAACCAACGTACGAGCCACAGCCCGGCTGATCAGGAACTGACTTTAGGTGCTTGTCCAGTGCCAGCTTGAAGACTGCAAGGGGTCTGTTGGTAATCCCCCTTATGTGTGCTGGGAGGCAGTTGAACAGTCTCGGGCCCCTGACATTTATTGTATGGTCTCTTAACGTGCTAGTGACACCCCTGCTTTTCATTGGGGGGATGGTGCATCGTCTGCCAAGTCTTTTGCTTTCGTAGTGAGTGATTTTCGTGTGCAAGTTCGGTACTAGTCCCTCTAGGATTTTCCAGGTGTATATAATCATGTATCTCTCCCTCCTGCGTTCCAGGGAATACAGGTTTAGAAACCTCAAGCGCTCCCAGTAATTGAGGTGTTTTATCTCCGTTATGCGCGCCGTGAAAGTTCTCTGTACATTTTCTAGGTCGGCAATTTCACCTGCCTTGAAAGGTGCTGTTAGAGTGCAGCAATATTCCAGCCTAGATAGAACAAGTGACCTGAAGAGTGTCATCATGGGCTTGGCCTCCCTAGTTTTGAAGGTTCTCATTATCCATCCTGTCATTTTTCTAGCAGATGCGATTGATACAATGTTATGGTCCTTGAAGGTGAGATCCTCCGACATAATCACTCCCAGGTCTTTGACGTTGGTGTTTCGCTCTATTTTGTGGCCAGAATTTGTTTTGTACTCTGATGAAGATTTAATTTCTTCATGTTTACCATATCTGAGTAATTGAAATTTCTCGTCGTTGAACTTCATATTGTTTTCCGCAGCCCACTGAAAGATTTGGTTGATGTCCGCCTGGAGCCTTGCAGTGTCTGCAATGGAAGACACTGTCATGCAGATTCGGGTGTCATCTGCAAAGGAAGACACGGTGCTGTGGCTGACATCCTTGTCTATGTCGGATATGAGGATGAGGAACAAGATGGGAGCTAGTACTGTGCCTTGTGGAACAGAGCTTTTCACCGTAGCTGCCTCGGACTTTACTCTGTTGACGACTACTCTCTGTGTTCTGTTAGTGAGGAAATTATAGATCCATCGACCGACTTTTCCTGTTATTCCTTTAGCACGCATTTTGTGCGCTATTACGCCATGGTCACACTTGTCGAAGGCTTTTGCAAAGTCTGTATATATTACATCTGAATTCTTTTTGTCTTCTAGTGCATTTAGGACCTTGTCGTAGTGATCCAATAGTTGAGACAGACAGGAGCGACCTGTTCTAAACCCATGTTGCCCTGGGTTGTGTAACTGATGGGTTTCTAGATGGGTGGTGATCTTGCTTCTTAGGACCCTTTCAAAGATTTTTATGATATGGGATGTTAGTGCTATTGGTCTGTAGTTCTTTGCTATTGCTTTACTGCCCCCTTTGTGGAGTGGGGCTATGTCTGTTGTTTTTAGTAACTGAGGGACGACCCCCGTGTCCATGCTCCCTCTCCATAGGATGGAAAAGGCTCGTGATAGGGGCTTCTTGCAGTTCTTGATGAACACAGAGTTCCATGAGTCTGGCCCTGGGGCAGAGTGCATGGGCATGTCATTTATCGCCTGTTCGAAGTCATTTGGCGTCAGGATAACATCGGATAGGCTTGTGTTAATCAAATTTTGTGGCTCTCTCATAAAAAATTCATTTTGATCTTCGACTCTCAGTCTGGTTAGCGGCTTGCTAAAAACTGAGTCATACTGGGACTTGAGTAGCTCACTCATTTCCTTGCTGTCATCTGTGTAGGACCCATCTTGTTTAAGTAGGGGCCCAATACTGGACGTTGTTCTCGATTTTGATTTGGCATAGGAGAAGAAATACTTTGGGTTTCTTTCGATTTCATTTATGGCTTTTAGTTCTTCCTGCGATTCCTGACTCCTAAAGGATTCTTTTAGCTTAAGTTCGATGCTTGCTATTTCTCTGACCAGTGTCTCCCTACGCCTTTCAGATATATTGACCTCTTTTAGCCGCTCTGTTACTCTTTTCCGTCGCCTGTAAAGGGAGCGCCTGTCTCTTTCTATTTTACATCTACTCCTCCTTTTTCTTAGAGGAATAAACCTTGTGCATACATCGAGTGCCACCGAGTTAATCTGTTCTAGGCATAAGTTGGGGTCTGTGTTGCTTAGTGTATCTTCCCAGCTTATATCGGTTAGGACTTGGTTTACTTGGTCCCACTTTATGTTTTTGTTATTGAAGTTGAATTTGGTGAATGCTCCCTCGTGAATAGTCTCATTTTGTCGGTCTGGGGTTCCACGCATACATGTCTGAACCTCAATTATGTTGTGATCTGAGTATATTGTTTTTGATATGGTGACATTTCTTATCAGATCATCATTGTTAGTGAAGATGAGGTCTAGTGTATTCTCCAGTCTAGTAGGCTCTATTATTTGCTGGTTTAAATTGAATTTTGTGCAGAGATTTAAAAGCTCGTGCGAGTGTGAGTTTTCATCAGAGCTGCCTCCTGGTGTTATTACTGCAACAATATTATTTGCTATATTCCTCCATTTTAGGTGCCTTAAGTTGAAATCCCCCAGGAGCAAGATGTTGGGTGCAGGAGCTGGAAGATTTTCCAGACAGTGGTCAATTTTTAACAGCTGTTCCTGGAATTGCTGGGATGTTGCATCCGGAGGCTTGTAGACTACCACAATGACTAGGTTTTGGTTCTCGACCTTTACTGCTAAAACTTCCACTACGTCATTTGAGGCATTAAGCAGTTCTGTGCAAACAAGTGACTCTGCAATGTACAGGCCAACCCCTCCCTTTTGCCTGTTCACTCTGTCACATCTGTATAGGTTGTAACCTGGGATCCATATTTCGTTGTCCAAGTGATCCTTTATGTGGGTCTCAGTGAAAGCCGCGAACATTGCCTTTGCCTCTGCAAGCAGTCCACGGATGAAAGGTATTTTGTTGTTTGTTGCTGGCTTTAGACCCTGTATATTTGCAAAGAAGAATGTTATCGGACTGGTGGTATTGTTGGTATTGGGGGGGTTGGTATTGGGATAGGACTAGTTCATGTTTAATAGTTTTATATATTTTATCTAAGTTTATTTTTCCATGGTTTCTTTTCATGAGGAAGAATTGGTCGTTTCAAACCCTCTTTGAGGGTCTGTGAGAGCTTCACATGAAGCAATTGGAAATAATTAAATTTAATCTTAATCTCAAATTGACTTAACCAATTTCTGTTCAGTGACAGTTTTTTTATTCATTCAAGTTAGCTAGTTCAACAAAAAAAAAGGCAGAAGTCTGTGAAGCTGCAGCAGAGTCTGAGGCGTCGTTGACCACGAAGAGTAGTACCATTTGTTAATGATCATCCTTAGTAGCAACTTCGGATACTGAAAATGGTCGAGAACGCATGAGGGAAGCAACAGTGATCAGAGGAGATATATTTAACAAGGGAAGCAGCAGTGATCAGAGGAGATATATTTAACAAGAGAAGCAGCAGTGATCAGAGGAGATATATTTAACAAGAGAAGCAGCAGTGATCAGAGGAGATATATTTAACAAGAGAAGCAGCAGTGATCAGAGGAGATATATTTAACAAGAGAAGCAACAGTGATCAGAGGAGATATATTTAACAAGAGAAGCAGCAGTGATCAGAGGAGATATATTTAAGAAGAGAAGCAGCAGTGATCAGAGGAGATATATTTAACAAGAGAAGCAGCAGTGATCAGAGGAGATATATTTAACAAGAGAAGCAGCAGTGATCAGAGGAGATATATTTAACAAGAGAAGCAGCAGTGATCAGAGGAGATATATTTAAGAAGAGAAGCAGCAGTGATCAGAGGAGATATATTTAACAAGAGAAGCAGCAGTGATCAGAGGAGATATATTTAACAAGAGAAGCAGCAGTGATCAGAGGAGATATATTTAACAAGAGAAGCAGCAGTGATCAGAGGAGATATATTTAACAAGAGAAGCAGCAGTGATCAGAGGAGATATATTTAACAAGAGAAGCAGCAGTGATCAGAGGAGATATATTTAACAAGAGAAGCAGCAGTGATCAGAGGAGATATATTTAACAAGAGAAGCAGCAGTGATCAGAGGAGATATATTTAACAAGAGAAGCAGCAGTGATCAGAGGAGATATATTTAACAAGAGAAGCAGCAGTGATCAGAGGAGATATATTTAACAAGAGAAGCAGCAGTGATCAGAGGAGATATATTTAACAAGAGAAGCAGCAGTGATCAGAGGAGATATATTTAACAAGAGAAGCAGCAGTGATCAGAGGAGATATATTTAACAAGAGAAGCAGCAGTGATCAGAGGAGATATATTTAACAAGAGAAGCAACAGTGATCAGAGGAGATATATTTAACAAGAGAAGCAGCAGTGATCAGAGGAGATATATTTAACAAGAGAAGCAGCAGTGATCAGAGGAGATATATTTAACAAGAGAAGCAGCAGTGATCAGAGGAGATATATTTAATAAGGGAAGCAACAGTGATCAGAGGAGATATATTTAACAAGAGAAG
This sequence comes from Cherax quadricarinatus, assembly GCF_038502225.1. Taxonomy (NCBI): domain Eukaryota; kingdom Metazoa; phylum Arthropoda; class Malacostraca; order Decapoda; family Parastacidae; genus Cherax; species Cherax quadricarinatus. Next base: position 1,123,438 of record NC_091348.1, read on the forward strand.
CAGCAGTGATCAGAGGAGATATATTTAACAAGAGAAGCAGCAGTGATCAGAGGAGATATATTTAACAAGAGAAGCAGCAGTGATCAGAGGAGATATATTTAACAAGAGAAGCAGCAGTGATCAGAGGAGATATATTTAAGAAGAGAAGCAGCAGTGATCAGAGGAGATATATTTAACAAGAGAAGCAGCAGTGATCAGAGGAGATATATTTAAGAAGAGAAGCAGCAGTGATCAGAGGAGATATATTTAACAAGAGAAGCAGCAGTGATCAGAGGAGATATATTTAACAAGAGAAGCAGCAGTGATCAGAGGAGATATATTTAACAAGAGAAGCAACAGTGATCAGAGGAGATATATTTAACAAGAGAAGCAGCAGTGATCAGAGGAGATATATTTAACAAGAGAAGCAGCAGTGATCAGAGGAGATATATTTAACAAGAGAAGCAGCAGTGATCAGAGGAGATATATTTAATAAGGGAAGCAACAGTGATCAGAGGAGATATATTTAACAAGAGAAGCAGCAGTGATCAGAGGGCATATATTTAACAAGAGAAGCAGCAGTGATCAGAGGAGATATATTTAACAAGAACTTAATCTATCAACTTATGATGAGTTTGGTTATTATATTAACAAGTTTTATAAGACTTACACATTAAAGAAAACACTTACCAGTGACATTAAAGCAGTAGTTAATACTGACTGCTAAGAGTAAGTCTGATTCAGTGACTGGTTAGGCTTAGAGTATTATACAGGTTATTACATTGTTGAAAAATATAATGTGTATTAAAACTCTACACTAAAATATTCAGTGAACGAAAACTGAACATAAAACGGACGTGTATTACACCTGGTCATGAGTGGCCGAGAGACGGGAGAGAAATGGAAGAGACGGGAGAAAGGCGAGAGGGAGACGGGAGACGGGAGAGAGGGAGACGGGAGAGAGAGAGACGGGAGAGAGGGAGATGGGAGACGGGAAAGAGGGAAATGGGAGACGCGAGAGAGGGAGACGAGAGACAGGAGAGAGGGAGACGGGAGAGAGGGAGATAGGAGAGAGGGAGACGGGAGAGAGGGAGACGGGAGACGGGAGACGGGAGAGACGGGAGAGCTGTGTTTGGAGCCAGGCTGGTATTTGTGTGGTTAAGTATGGTGGTGGTATATTGGTTAAGGTTTAGGTCATAGGATGTTTTGGTGACTTTGTACTCTCATTTTACTTGTGGGTGGAGTCTGCTTACCAGTCTGGTTACCTGCCTGTAGGTATTACAGATGATATACCTTTTGAAGGTGTTGACCTATTACTAGGCAACAATGTTATGGGTCTTCTCGAAAGTGAGGAACCTTTGGTTTGGAGGGACCCAGAATCACAAGTTTGGGAGGAAAAAGCTAGGGCTACTGTGCCTGATCTGCTTCCAGTGTGTGCTGTAGCTAGGCAAATGTCAAAGGGAAAAGCTTCTGTGCCTCTCCTTGATTCTTCTGGTGCTGGAGAAGATTTGGGTTTGGGAAATTTATTCCTGGAGTTTAGCCTGCAGGAGACTCAGAGTAGTGATGAACCTGCCCAGAGGGGACCCAGTTTGAGTTGGGGTCTGGGAGCTGGCACAGGAGTGGCGACTCCTACTCATGAACAGCTGATTTGGGCCCAGGGGTGTGACGACACCCTGACGGCTTTTCAATCATCGGCAGCTAGCGAGGGGGAAGCCTCCAAACTATTTTTTTTTTTACACAGAAGGCGTGTTATTGAGAAAGACTATCTGATGAAGCATCTTCTGCTGGCGCAAGAGAGGCAGTTTACCAAGTGGTTGTGCCAGAGTCATTTAGGTGTCAAGTTTTAAGTTTGGCCCATGATGTTCCCATGGGAGGACGTTTAGGTATAAAAAACCATGAAAAGGTCTCCAGACATTTTTACTGGCCTCACATATGGAAGTCAGTGAGTAAGTATATTGAATCATGTCCTATTTGTCAAAGGGTTGGAAAACCTAATCAGGAATTAAGCCTACCCGCTTAAACCAACTGCAACAGTTGGAGAACCTTTTAGCAGGCTAGTTGTGGATTGTGTGGGTCCACTACCCAAAACTAAGATGGGTAACCAGTACTTACTATTATTTGTTCTTCTACCGGGTTCCTGAGTCCATCCCGTTACGTAAAATTGCTACACATGTGGTTTTGAAAGCACTGGTGAAATTTTTTTCTCATGTTGGGATCTCTAAGGAAATTCAGTCAGATTAGGGGTCAAAGTTTACATATAAACATTTTCGCACTGTCCCGGGAGAATTTAACATTAGAATGACGACCTCCACAGCCTATCACCCGGAAAATCAAGGGCTGGTGGAATGGTTTCACCAGTCTCTCAAGACCATGATACGCCCTTATTGTACCCGGTACCAGAAGGATTGGGATGAAGGTATTCCCCTCCTTTTATTTGCCGTGAGGGACAGCTCTCAGGAATTATTTTGCTATAGTCCTTTTGAACTGATCAATGGTTACCAAGTAAGGGGCCATTGACTGTTTTGAAGGAACACTGGCGAGGTGGTGATCGTGATGTTTCCAACTTTTTTCACTTTCAGAAACCGTTTGGCTCACATGAAGTGCCTAGCATCTGAGAACCTGCACAATAGCCAGATCAAGATGATGAGACTATTTAACCTCTAGGCAGTACCCCGTAGTACTTTGGAAGTTGGAGAGGAGGTACTAGCATTGGAGCCGGTGCCTGGTAATGCCTTAAAGTAAGGTACATTGGGCCGTACAAGTTGGTGAAAAAGGCCACTGATCAAAATTAAAGAATTTACACCCCTGCACGGCAGAAGTCTGAACGTGATATGCATAAAAACAGACTACAAAGGTACCATCAAAGATCTGGTGTGGCGAGTGTTTATATAGTAGGTGATCCAGGGTTGGACACTGATTTGCAGCAAACCACAAATGTACATCTTAGTAAAAGACCCTGCACAATGTATATTAAGTCTTAATAAGGAAAGGATTGAAGGATTTGTTTGGGGATTTATTTGGGGATACCCCTAAGGTAAGCAATTTAAAGCCCCATGATGTAGATGTAGGGGAAGCTGAACCAATTCGGAAGGTCCCTTATAGAATGAACCCACTAAAGACAGTGGGGAATTGCTGGCTAGACAGGTACTGCAAGGAGCTTGCAATCCCGTTCATTGATAACTGGGACAAATTCTATAGCAAATGTGATATGTATGCAAGGAATGGGGTTTATCTCTCTGGGGTTGGAGTGGATGCATGAGCAAATTCGATTGAGGGAGTAATTGATGACTTGTCTAGAACTTTAAACTGATAGATTATAGAGGTATGGGTGTCTGTGGGGAACAATCAGGCTGCAGTACCAGGGTTGAAAACAGCAAATATTACCAGGATACCTCAGGGATATGTTTACAGACAATATTCAAAATAAAGTTGTTAGTAAATTGTTAGCAATTGATCAACAAAGAGAGATAGTAGAGGGCAACGAGTGACTAGCTCCCTTAAGGTTTACTATACAAATAGTAGGAGTCTACGAAATAAGATAGATGAGCTAAGATTACTTGCAAGTGCAGGTAATATAGATATTATTGGTATAACAGAGACCTGGTTCAACCTGAAAGATAGAGAAATGCCTTCTGAATGCAACATACAAGGTTATAAACTATTCCACACTGATAGGGTCAACAGGAAGGGTGGTGGAGTGGCGAGTATGTCAGAGAAAATTTAAATTGTGTTTGACATGATATAAGATTAGAAACATTGGACACAGAATCTGTTTAGCTACAGTTTCTCGAGGGTCGTGACAAATTAATTTTGGGTGTGATTTAAAGGCCCCCAAACCTCGATAGGGAGTGCAGTAAGCTGTTATGGGACGAAATTCATAAGGCGTCTAGATATGAAAATGTTGTGTTAATGGGAGATTTTAACTTTAGACAAATTGACTGGAACAATGTGACAGGGAATCTTGAGTCTAGTGACTTTCTTGATACAGTTCAGGATTGATTTTTAAAACAGTTTGTGACAGAAACAATTAGAGGAAACAATCTGCTTGACTTGGTTCTTGCCAACAAAGAATCACTAATTAATAATCTTGAGGTTAATGATGAGTTTGGGGAAAGCGATCACAAATCATTTAGTTCCAATATATCATGGAATTACCCAGATACCTGCAATCAAATCTCTGCCCCAGACTTTCGCTTGGCTGATTTCATGGGACTGAGAAATTACCTGGGTGGGCTAAATTGGGATGATCTGACTGAGTCAGGTAGATGGTGTTGGTTGCCAATATGACATTTTTCAGAGCATAGTTCTAGCTGCCCAGACAACAAAAATGATCCCAAATGGATGAGCAATAGATTAAAACATCTCAGTGGTCAAGAGAGGCATATATAGACGTATCAAAAGAGGGGATGGGCAGTTAAGAAATCAATATATTTAATTAAAGAGAGAAATAAAAAAAAAGAAATAAGAAAAGCAAAAAGGGATTATGGGGCTAAGGTCACAAGGGATTCGAAGACTAACCCAAAAGAGTTATTTCAGGTATACAGAAGTAAGATTAGGGACAATACTGACCCACTTAGGAGTAACTCAGGTCAGATGACTGACAGTGATATGGATATGTGTGAAATTTTCAATGCTTACTTCTTCTCAGTTTTTACCCTGGAAAATTGCGAAATTCCAGAAATAATAAATTATGTAGAACAGGACGATAATAAACTAGGCACGAATGCGGTAACTAGTGACATGGTCCTCATACAAACAGAGAAATTAAAACCTAACAAATCCCCAGGCCCTGATGAATTGTTTTCAAGAGTTTTAAAGAACGTAAAGAAGAACATAGCAAACCTTTGGCTAATCTTTTCAAAATATCACTACAAACTGGCATAGTGCCTGATAAGTGGAAAATGGCAAATGTAATACCTATTTACAAGGCAAGTGACAGGTACTTAGCTTCGAACTATAGACCAATAAGCCTTACCTCCATAGTGGGAAAATTTATGGAATCAATAATTGCAGAAGCAATTCGTAGCCATCTTGAAAGGCATAAATTGATTAATGAATCTCAACACAGTTTTACAAAGGGGCGTTCCTGTCTTACGAATTTACTAATTTTTTTCACTAAGGTGTCTAAGGTAATGTCTAATGGTAATGAATATGATATTGTGTATATGGACTTCAGTAAGGCTTTCGATAGAGTTCCACATCAGAGGCTATTGAGGAAACTTAAGGCACACGGAATAGGAGGAAAATTTTTTTTCCTGGGTAGAGGCATGGCTGACAAATAGGCAGCAGAGAGTTTGCATGAAAGGGAGAAATCAGAATGGGGGCACGTCACAAGCGGTGTTCCGCAGGGATCAGTGTTGGGGCCATTGTTGTTCACAATTTACATAAACGACATAGATGAGGGAATAAATAGCGACATAAGCAAATTTGCTGATGACACCAAAGTAGACTATCCAATTCATTCTAATGAGGACAGTAGAGCACTCCAGGAAGATTTGAATAAACAGATACAATGGTTGGAGAAGTGGCAGTTTAATATAGACAAATGCAAAGTTTTAAATGTTGGATAGGAAAATAACCATGCCACATATAACCTAAATGATGCAGATCTTAATATTACTGATTGCAAAAAGAATTTAGGAGTTCTGGTTAGCAGTTATCTAAAATCAAGGCAACAGTGCATTAGTGTTTGCAATAAAGCCAACAGAACCCTTGGCTTCATATCAAGAAGTATAAATAATAGAAGTCCTCAGGTTGTTCTTCAACTATGCCGCACAGTTCTTGTCACCGTATTACAGAATGGATATAAATTGCACTGGAAAACGTACAAAGGAGGATGACAAAGTTGATCCCATGTATCAGAAATCTTCCCTATGAGGATAGACTGAGGGCCCTGAATCTGCACTCTCTAGAAAGGCATAGAATTAGGGGGGATATGATTGAGGTGAATGAATTTGGTAGGGTGTGCAAAAGAAGAAAATTAAAGGTGAATACAGGAAAGAGTAAGGTTATGAGGATAACAAAAAGATTAGGTGATGAAAGATTGAATATCAGATTGGAGGGAGAGAGTATGGAGGAGGTGAACGTATTCAGATATTTGGGAGTGGACGTGTCAGCGGATGGGTCTATGAAAGATGAGGTGAATCATAGAATTGATGAGGGGAAAAGAGTGAGTGGTGCACTTAGGAGTCTGTGGAGACAAAGAACTTTGTCCTTGGAGGCAAAGAGAGGAATGTATGAGAGTATAGTTTTACCAACGCTCTTATATGGGTGTGAAGCATGGGTGATGAATGTTGCAGCGATGAGAAGGCTGGAGGCAGTGGAGATGTCATGTCTGAGGGCAATGTGTGGTGTGAATATAATGCAGAGAATTCGTAGTTTGGAAGTTAGGAGGAGGTGCGGGATTACCAAAACTGTTGTCCACAGGGCTGAGGAAGGGTTGTTGAGGTGGTTCGGACATGTAGAGAGAATGGAGCGAAACAGAATGACTTCAAGAGTGTATCAGTCTGTAGTGGAAGGAAGGCGGGGTAGGGGTCGGCCTAGGAAAGGTTGGAGGGAGGGGGTAAAGGAGGTTTTGTGTGCGAGGGGCTTGGACTTCCAGCAGGCATGCGTGAGCGTGTTTGATAGGAGTGAATGGAGACAAATGGTTTTTAATACTTGACGTGCTGTTGGAGTGTAAGCAAAGTAACATTTATGAAGGGATTCAGGGAAACCGGCAGGCCGGACTTGAGTCCTGGAGATGGGAAGTACAGTGCCTGCACTCTGAAGGAGGGGTGTTAATGTTGCAGTTTAAAAACTGTAGTGTAAAGCACCCTTCTGGCAAGACAGTGATGGAGTGAATGATGGTGAAAGTTTTTCTTTTTCGGGCCACCCTGCCTTGGTGGGAATCGGCCAGTGTGATAATAATAAAAAAATAATAATGATTGAGGTGTATAAATGGAAAACAGGAATAAATAAATAGGATGTAAATAGCATGCTGAAAATTTCCAGCCAAGACAGGACTCGCAGCAACTGTTTCAAGTTGGAAAAATTCAGACTCAGGAAGGATATAGAAAAACACTGGTTTGGTAATAGAGTTGTGGATGAATGGAACAAACTCCTGAGTACCGCCATAGAAGCGAAAACGTTGTGTAGTTTTAAAAATAGGTTAGATAAATGAGTGGGTGTGAGTTAGGCCTGACTAGCATGTGCTACTAGGTCAGATGCCATGCTCCTTCCTTAAGTGGAAGTTACCTGACTAGGTGGATCATTGGTCTAATCCCGGAGTTGACATGGACCTGCTTTGCAGTGTTCCTTCTTTATGTTCTTATGTTCTAAGTTTGGAGAAGGAGTTGAAATTCCTACTTGACAATAATTTAATAGTATCGTGCGAGGGCGAGTGGGCATCACCCTGCAGATGGCACCATAATGATGTTCACTGACTACCGCAAGGTTAATTTAATAACTATGGTTGACTCTTTTCCTCTTCCTAGAATGGATGATGTCATTGATGCAGTGGGAGGAGCTAAATATGTAAATAAATTAGACCTGTTGAAGGGTTATTATCAGATTCCTTTAACCCCAAGTGCCAGTGACATCTCTGCTTTTGTAATGCCAGATGGGCTTTTTCAGTACAAGATTCTTCCATTCGGGCTTCGTAACTCTCCCTCCTGTTTTCAACGCAGGATGCAGGAAGTTATACGTGGGCAGAACATGTGGAACAGCTAAGGGAACATTTTTCTAGTCTCACTGATGCTCAGCTCACAGTTAATTTGGCGAAAAGTGTTTTTGGACAAGTCCAGGACATGTAATTGGCCAGGGAAAAGTGGCCCCAGTGAATGCTGAGGTGGAGGCTATAGACAATTTCCCTGCACCAAAGAACCGAAAGGAGGGTATGTGTTCTGTGGGCATGGTAACATTTTACAGAAAGTTCTTTCCAAATTGGTCAAAGGTGATCTCTCCACTCACAGACCTTATTAGTCCCAAGCAAAAATTTTTGTGGGGCATGAAGTGTCAGAGGGCATTTGAGCATTTAAAAACTCTGCTTACTAATACTCCTGTGTTGACTAGTCCCAATTTTGCAGCGCCATTTTCTCTACAAGTAGACGCCAGTGATAGTGGTGTTGGTGCTGTATTAATGCAAGAAGTAGCAGGACAATTATTGCCAGTCAGCTACATCTCTGCAGACATCTACATCTCTGAAATATTTTTCAGTTTATGTATCAGGATCAATTCATCCTATAACTGTGTATAGTGACCACAATCCTTTACGTTTCCTTCACATAATGAAGAACCACAATCAGAGACTTACTAGATGAGCTTTGTTCCTCCAACCTCTGAATTTTGTGATTTGTTATGTGAAGGGGACAGAAATTTCTGGTTGCTGATGCATTGTCTCGTGTGTAATGTAAATAATGTAGTGTAGACCATTTATCTGTTCTGGTTTTGCAGTGGTTGCAGTAGGTGAGTAGATGGCATTTCTGAACACCTAGTGGACTGAAGCTCGGTGAGATGGTGGGGAGGGGAGAGGTATCAGATTTCCCTAGAGTGTGTGTGTTTTTGGTGGTAGTCACGTCAGTATATGCCTGGGTAAGGTATGCTAACATAAGGTGAGGGCGGTGATGCCTTCACCTGTGTGTTGTTGGAGTATGGATTGTTGAATCAAAGGTGTGCTGTGTTTCTCCAGGACTCGCCTGCTGTTTTTGATCACCAGTGTGGGGTGACTGCAGGGTTCCTTGGTATGACAGTGTTGGTGAAGGCCTGGAAGGCCCACCTTTTGAGGGGTCAGTGGTGATGACTCCAATGTGTTTTTCAAGGCCACAGTTCCACCGACAAAATTTATATGACTAACTACCCAGTTCTGAAGTCTGGTAATTTTCCGTCCCGTGTTCTCCAGTTTCTCCTAGTGGTGTGTTTTGTGTAGCCAGTTTTGCTTATTGCATATTGCTATGAAACGCAGGGTTGATAATGTGATTTCTTTTTGCATTAATGTGTTCAGTAATTTTTTCCACTGTTTCTGGAGACTTTGTTAATAAATTTTTTATTAAGTGCTTATTTCATATGTGAAAGCAGAGATGTGTGATAATGGACGCTAATGCCGTTTACAGAGTTTCTCAATTGTTAATAATTATGTAATTAATGTGGAAACCATGTTAATAAAAAGGGCATGTTTTATTTATGCAAGCAGAGTTGTGTGATAATAGACACTAATTCTGTACAAGAATGGTATACAATACCGTCAAGATGAAATTAAGACATGTGCAACATCTGGGTATCTTTAATATAGACGTTTCGCTACCCAGTGGCTTTATCAATACATATTCCAGGACATAACTTGAAGACAGTAGAACTATATACAGAAGATGAGGTAATCAGTCCCTCAGTCTTGGAGCTGGTGCTCTTCACACCATCTCCAAGGTTGAGGGATCCTTAGTCTAAGGGTAACCGTGGCCAGTGATACCTACGCTACTCTAAGAAACTCTCTCCCTGCTTTGGTTGCTCCCTTGTAACATTGCACAGCTCCTGATGACGCACTGAGAAGTGTGAAAGTACTCGAGCTAAAGATTTCCACCCCCCGTGGCTTGTCCTACATAAATATATATATATATATATATATATATATATATATATATATATATATATATATATATATATATATGCAGGTAGTAGGTTGGTAGACAGCAACCACCCAGGGGAGTACTACCGTCCTGCCATATGACTGTGAAGCGGAAACCTGTAACTGTTTTGCATGATGGTAGGATTGCTGATCTCTTTTTCTGTCTCATAAACACGCTAGATAACAGGGATATCTTGCTATTCCTACTTACACTTTGGTCACACTTCACAGACACGCACATGCATATATATATACATACATCTAGGTTTTTTCTCCTTTTTCTAAATAGCTCTTGTTCTTCTTTATTTCTTCTATTGTCCATGGGGAAGTGGAAAATAATCTTTCCTCCGTAAGCCATGCGTGTCGTATGAGGCAACTAAAATGCCGGGAGCAATGGGCTAGTAACCCCTTCTCCTGTACACATTTACTAAAAAAGAGAAGAAGAAAAACTTTATAAAACTGGGATGCTTGAATGTGCGTGGATGTAGTGCGGATGACAAGAAACAGATGATTGCTGATGTTATGAATGAAAAGAAGTTGGATGTCCTGGCTCTAAGCGAAACAAAGCTGAAGGGGGTAGGGGAGTTTCGGTGGGGGGAAATAAATGGGATTAAATCTGGAGTATCTGAGAGAGTTAGAGCAAAGGAAGGGGTAGCAGTAATGTTGAGGAAAGGTTGGAGGGAGGGGGTAAAGGAGGTTTTGTGTGCGAGGGGCTTGGACTTCCAGTAGGCATGCGTGAGCGTGTTTGATAGGAGTGAATGGAGACAAATGGTTTTTAACACTTGACGTGCTGTTGGAGTGTGAGCAAAGTAACATTTATGAAGGGGTTCAGGGAAACCGGCAGGCCGGACTTGAGTCCTGGAGATGGGAAGTACAGTGCCTGCACTCTGAAGGAGGGGTGTTAATGTTGCAGTTTAAAAACTGTAGTGTAAAGCACCCTTCTGGCAAGACAGTGATGGAGTGAATGATGGTGAAAGTTTTTCTTTTTCGGGCCACCCTGCCTTGGTGGGAATCGGCCAGTGTGATAATAAAAAAAAATATATATATATTGAACTGCTTCAATATATAATGGTTGATGCATGTTATGGACTTATTAAGTAGAGGTTATGTGCCGGCAAATTTATTATAATAACAGTTAAAAATCTTGGAATAGTGGGAGTCTGTGCAGTAACTGACAATATCACTGTCTCCCTCACCTGTATATACTGGCTCCCTCACTCTCCCCCTCACCTGTATATACTGGCTCCCTCACTCTCCCCCTCACCTGTATATACTGGCTCCCTCACTCTCTCCCGTCACTGTCCCTCTCACCTGTATATACTGGCTCCCTCACTCTCTCCCGTCACTGTCCCCCTCACCTGTATATACTGGCTCCCTCACTCTCTCCCGTCACTGTCCCTCTCACCTGTATATACTGGCTCCCTCACTCTCTCCCGTCACTCTCCCTCTCACCTGTATATACTGGCTCCCTCACTCTCTCCCGTCACTCTCCCTCTCACCTGTATATACTGGCTCCCTCACTCTCTCCCGTCACTGTCCCTCTCACCTGTATATACTGGCACCCTCACTCTCTCCCGTCACTGTCCCCCTCACCTGTATATACTGGCTCCCTCACTCTCTCCCGTCACTGTCCCTCTCACCTGTATATACTGGCACCCTCACTCTCTCCCGTCACTGTCCCTCTCACCTGTATATACTGGCACCCTCACTCTCTCCCGTCACTCTCCCTCTCACCTGTATATACTGGCACCCTCACTCTCTCCCGTCACTCTCCCTCTCACCTGTATATACTGGCTCCCTCACTCTCTCCCGTCACTGTCCCCCTCACCTGTATATACTGGCTCCCTCACTCTCTCCCGTCACTGTCTCTCTCACCTGTATATACTGGCTCCCTCACTCTCCCCCTCACCTGTATATACTGGCTCCCTCACTCTCTCCCGTCACTGTCCCTCTCACCTGTATATACTGGCTCCCTCACTCTCCCCCTCACCTGTATATACTGGCTCCCCCACTCTCTCCCGTCACTGTCCCTCTCACCTGTATATACTGGCTCCCTCACTCTCTTCCGTCACTGTCCCCTCACCTGTATATAACTGGCTCACTCTCTCCCGTCACTCTCCCCCTCGCCTGTATATACTGGCTCCCTCACTCTCTCCCGTCACTGTCCCCCTCACCTGTATATAACTGGCTCCCTCACTCTCTCCCGTCACTGTCCCCCTCACCTGTATATACTGGCTCACTCTCTCCCGTCACTCTCCCTCTCACCTGTATATACTGGCTCCCTCACTCTTTCCCGTCACTGTCCCTCACTCTCTCCCGTCACTGCCCCGCTCACCTGTATATACTGGCTCCCTCACTCCCGTCACTGTCCCCCTCACCTGTATATACTGGCTCACTCTCTCCCGTCACTCTCCCCCTCACCTGTATATACTGGCTCCCTCACTCTCCCCCTCACCTGTATATACTGGCTTACTCTCTCCCGTCACTGTCCCTCTCACCTGTATATACTGGCTCCCTCACTCTCTCCCGTCACTCTCCCCCTCACCTGTATATACTGGCACCCTCACTCTCTCCCGTCACTCTCCCCCTCACATGTATATACTGGCTCCCTCACTCTCTCCCGTCACTGTCCCCCTCACCTGTATATACTGGCTCCCTCACTCTCCCCCTCACCTGTATATACTGGCTCACTCTCTCCCGTCACTCTCCCCCTCACCTGTATATACTGGCTCCCTCACTCTCTCCCGTCACTCTCCCCCTCACCTGTATATACTGGCACCCTCACTCTCTCCCGTCACTCTCCCCCTCACCTGTATATACTGGCTCCCTCACTCTCTCCCGTCACTGTCCCCCTCACCTGTATATACTGGCTCCCTCACTCTCTCCCGTCACTCTCCCTCTCACCTGTATATACTGGCTCCCTCACTCTCTTTTATATATAATAATGTCATTTAACTGTAATAAAAATTTCACACTAATTTACAAAAAAAAATGGCCAAGGTGCACCTACATGCTTCAATTAAACTCTAGGTCACAGTCAGAGAAGGTTCAACATTTCAGAAAGTTTGAAGCCGAGCAGCAGCGGCTCATTAAAGTTATCGCAAACAGAGGCGTTAAAATACATGAACTAGCCAGACTGAATGTTGGTGGTAATTTACCCAGTTAGGTAAGTTATCTGTCAGTGTATCCTCTGTTCACTACCATGGTTATAGAAACTAGTGTAATAAGGTATCTACACATGTCAATAATTGAGTGACTTAATTGCTATTGATCGGTGAGGATGTTACTTGTTTCTCACGTACCTGCTTCTGCTTAGTGAGGATGTAATTTGTCTCACACACACCTGCTTCTACTTATTAAGGTTGTGACTTGTTTCTCACATACCTGATTTTGCTTAATGAGGATGTGACTTGCTTTTCAGACACCTGGATCTACTTACTGAGGCTGTGATTTGTTCCTGACACACATGTTACTACTTAGCGAGAATGTGACTAATTCCACACACATCTGTTCCTCATACACATGTTTCTGGGTGAGTGTCTCTCATTCTCTACACTCCTGCTTTTGCATAATGAAGTTGTGTGTCTTATTCTTTACACACCTGCTTCCGCATGACGGTTTGTGTCTTGTTCCTTACACACCTGCTTTTGTAACCGTCAAGTAACACTTGTGAGTTGCTTGACAATAGCGTAACACTTCAGTGTTACCTGCTTCTCTAAGAACAGCAATGAATGAAAAGACAAAAACAAAATATAAATAAAAAGTGACGTATATCATAGTGGAAGATCTTTCAGCTCAAAATCGAAATAAGCGGATTCCATTACTGAATTAAAACAGACGTTTAAGAAAGTCTACTTACACTTATTGTTTATATCTAGCAGTAAATGGGTAACTGGATGTTAGTCAAGTGTTGCGGGTCGTATCCGGGGCTGGGTTTAGTAACTGTACCTTCAATAGACATTAATCCCAGTTAATCCATATTTCCTACCTTTTCTTATTTTAGTTTATATAAATTTGTGGGACATACAGACTATGAAGATTTTTAGAGTTACCTTTAAAACACAGGTTTATGATAGAAGACTTATAGATGAAGTAACGATGTTAAAAATATTACACGGTATGACTTAGGTGATACATTCACACCGGTAAAAATTTCTCTGTTGAACGTCATAATTACACCAGGAGATTTAATGGTAAACCATTATGGACATCAATATTGTATTTAAGCCAATCAGAATATGATTGGCTTAAATATATGAAGGTGAGGGAAACAAAAGAAACACCCAGGCGTATCTTGGTAGTTCTGCAGGAATTCGAAAGGTGAAATTTTTGTTGGTTAGGTGAAAAGGAAAAATTTCTCTTGACTCGGGTCAGAGTCACACAAAACCCACTCAGTGTAGTTTTTGGTCACTTGACCGACACCTTCCGCTGGCTTATAGATTCATCACAAAATAAATGTGTTATAAGATGTGTGAAATTATGTCAATGTACAGTGTGGATCGACGTCTCAAACATTCTATGTAGTGTTCTTAATAAAGAAATGGGAATTTACGCAATTTTCTAGAAGATATGCTAGTGAGAAATTTTTTGATGTGTTTAATAAACGCAATCATAAGTCATTTAATCATCCAAAAAAGCTCAGCGAAGGTTATATAGATTAACATAGCAATCACAGATCTGAAAACCAATGATCAAGAAAACAGTTTCTCTTAGTGGAGACTACAACTGAGAAGACAGAGGTGGTCATGCATGATGTAGTGGCTCCCGGCTCTCTGAATCTAGTATTAACAGGACAGTTAATGAGAACTGTTTTATGCCTCCGCACGCACATTGAACATTACACACAGTAAACGGAGGGAGAGAAGGAAATGGCAAGGTAGAGAATTGGGGGGTAACAGGGGTGAGAAAGAGTGAAAGGGAAAGATATGGGGAGGGTAAGGAGTGAGTAGGGGAGGTTAGAAGGTGAAGGTAGTGAAAGTAGAATGGGTCAGGTCATGAACCATTGTCTGTAGGAATAACCAGAGTTACGACAACACTTCATACAGCTGTGAATTGTTCCTAACGATGTGCGCTTCTTATGAGACAGAGGAACTTGCTAATTCCTACACAGTGCTGACCTCTGCTGTTTCCTGTTGCTGTTACTTCTTCCTGGTGCAGTGTTACTGCTTATTAGTACCGTGTTACTGCTTCTTAATACTGTGTGGTGAATGTTGCAGTGTTAGTGGATTTAGAAGTGGATACTAAAGTGAATGTACTCAGATACGTGAGTCTTAGTAATTAAAAGGTTTAGCAGGTCTGGATTTTGACCAGGTATTTTACTTCCAGGTGGACCCCAGAGACAAGAATATCGGTGCTGCATTGTAACAGGAAGCAGCAGGATAACTACAGTTAGAAAAGGAGAAAATGAGGCTCTTGCTTTGGTGCTGGTTGTCCATCATATTCATCGAGCAAGTCATCGTTGTCCTACAAGGAATTAAAAGAACTGATTTCACTGAGTATGTTCTCCTTTGTGCTCCATGTGGGTATAATGCAGGACGCCACACCTATACCTCCTAGCCTGACTTGCAGTATAATGTGATCCCGCTGCCCATCCTGAAACGTAAGGTTGAGCTATCTTGTGAACATCAACCTCGGGATACTGTCGTGCTCCTTTAGTTTTAGGAAAACAAATGAAGGCGCACCTCTTAGGAAACTCTGAGAAGGTAAAAGGCATCGGGGGCGTCTAGTCACTTCATTTTTCCATTCTTCTCCTCGGCAGTGCAGTTATTTGCTTAAACCCACTTGACATATATATATATATATATATATATATATATATATATATATATATATATATATATATATATATATATATGTCGTGCCGAATATGTAAAACTTGTCAATTAGCAAGAACTCATTTAAAATTAAGTCCATTCTAAAATTTTCTCTTATACGTTTAAAGATATATTTTTTTCATTAATGTTGATGTAAAAATTAATAATTTTGCACCAAAAGGAGCTTAGAAAACTTACCTAACCTTATTACAACAAGCGCAATTTATTTTAGCCTAACCCAACTACATATATTTTAGATTTGTTTTCAATAATTTAATACTAAACACAGTGAAATATATTTTTTTGTTAGGTTCACAATGATTTTGGCGAAATTATTGCATACACAAATTTTCGCTTGTCCTATACGGCAAGATGAGCGTTGCTATTTAAGCGAAGATCGCAAGTTCTGCCTGTTCGACACGACATATACATATATATATATATATATATATATATATATATATATATATATATATATATATATATATATATATATATATATATGTGGTGCCGAATAGGCAGAACTTGCGATCTTGGCTTAAATAGAAACGCTCATCTTGCCATATAAGACAAGCAAAAATTTGTGTATGCAATAATTTCGCCAAAATCATTCTGAACCTAACGAAAAAAATATATTTCACTGTGTTTGTTTGGTATTAAATTATTGTAAACAAATATAAAATATATTTAGTTGGGTTAGGCTAAAATAAATTGTTCTTGCTAAAATAAGGTTAGGTAAGTTTTCTACGATTCTTTTGGTGCAAAATTAAAAATTTTTACGTTAACATTAATGAAAAAAATATATCTTTAAACGTATAAGAGAAAATTTTTGAAAGGACTTAATTTTAAATGAGTTCTTGCTAATTGACCAGTTTTACATATTCGGCACGACATATATATATATATATATATATATATATATATATATATATATATATATCGTACCGAATAGGTAAAACTTGTGATTTTCGCTTAAATAGCAACCCTCTTCTTGTCAAATAAGACAAGAGAAAATTTGTGAATGCAATAATTTCGCAAAAATCATTCTGGACGTAACGAAAAAATTATATTTCACTGTGTTTGTTTATTATTAAATTACTGTAAACGTATAAAAAACATATTTAACTGGATTAAGGCAAATTAAACTGCTCTTGTTTTAATAAGGTTAGGTACGTTTTCTAAGGTTCTTTTGTTACAAAATTATTATTTTTTACCTTAACATAAATGAAAAAATATATCTGTAAACGTTTAAGAGAAAATTTTAGAAAAGACTTAATTTTAAATGAGTTCTTGCTAAGTGACCAATTTTACCTATTCGGCACGACATATAGCAAAATAGCCTCAGGGGGACTTGAATAATAGCTGTAGGCCTTTCGCGTTGCAATCAACATATCTTCAGAAGCTTCCAGTGTTGCAGAAATGAGCAGGAAGTCCAGGTAGATTCTTTCAGGGTAACGGCTGGAGCTACAGTAAGGTAGATGGTGCCAGGCTGCGCAGTGCCCAGTTCCAGGCTGCGCAGTGCCCAGTGCCAGGCTGCGCAGTGCCCAGTGCCAGAGCAATAAAGGCAGAATATTAAAACTGTAGGAAAAAAAAGCATAAATAAGGCCCATTAGCAGTGAATATTTAGTAATGACGTGGCGACCACAACATTACTAACATGTCAGTTATCACCAACACGACGTCAGACTCCACAGCGTTTCATTATAAAAGACTTTAATATTTTAATTCTAAAAGTATTTGGCATCAATCATTAGGAATTTCTTGTCGTTCTCTTCTGACTTGTGACCTGACAATGGTCCGAGACCGACCGAAACTTCGTCATCAGATTCCCGGTAAAGATTGTGTTTGCTTCTCGGAATAATTCATTTAAGTTAACTGTAATGTGGTTTCTTTATGAATAAGAATTGTATATTATTTTGTAAGAGAAAAGTTTATCAAAAATATTTGCCGCAATATTACATTTTTCTATGTCTGTATTTTCAGCTAGAATGGACGGGAGTTTATTAAAATCTTATAACCATTGTAACGAGGTTTATTTCAGTTGATCAAGACACATAAACAACAACTGGAAGCTTTTATTAAAAAAATATTTCTCCCCACAACAAGATTTATCAAAGCTGATAGATCATACCTGGTGGTAGCACAGTTTATAGTCAGCAGAGAGGAACGTAGTCAGCTATAACAATATAGTATAAGCAAAGACACAAGCACCTGCAGAAGGCCTACCACGTGAGGTAGATGTTGAGACATGTTGGCCTGTCCTACCATACTAGTTTTAGAACTGGCTTTCCATGTGTTTGAAGCCAAGCTTCGTTATCTGGCATGTTGGGTAGCGCTGCTAGTAGTAGTGGAAGTGGTTGCTAGCTCTCACCGTTTATTATTTCAATAGCTAAAGATTTTTTCCAAGTTGAAGCTGACTTGGTCCTGTGTGACTGTGGTGTCATGATGGGAGTTACTGTATAGTATTTTCTTTTGTATTTACTCCACCCCCTTTTTTACTACTGATTTTTGATAAGGAAATTTGCAACAGATAATTTTGTGACTTTCTATTTTGGACACAGATATTGTTCCCATTAACAGTTTGGGTTGTATATATGTATCATTGATAACACCAGAGGCATTAAAGATAACATCAGAAGCATCAAAGACAACACCAGAGGCATTAAAGATAACATCAGAAGCATCAAAGACAACACCAGAGGCATTAAAGATAACATCAGAAGCATCAAAGACAACACCAGAGGCATTAAAGATAACATCAGAAGCATCAAAGACAATACCAGAGGCATTAAAGATAACATCAGAAGCATCAAAGACAATACCAGAGGCATTAAAGATAACATCAGAAGCATCAAAGACAATACCAGAGGCATTAAAGATAACATCAGAAGCATCAAAGACAACACCAGAGGCATTAAAGATAACATCAGAAGCATCAAAGACAACACCAGAGGCATTAAAGATAACATCAGAAGCATCAAAGACAACACCAGAGGCATCAAGCATAACACCAGAGGCTTCAACTATTACATAAGAGGCATAAATATAACAAAGTGCGTCAAGAGTAACACTAGGTGCATCAAGAATAAAACCAAATACATCAATGATAACACGAAAGGTATTAACGACAACACCGGAAGTATCAACGACAACACCAGAGGCAAGGCATCAAAGATAACAGCAGATGCCCCAAAGTTAAAACCAGAAACAGAAAAAAACAGATGCCTGACATGTAGCACAAGAAGCATCAAGGATTGATGCAATAAGGTTAAAACCAGAAACATCAAATTAAGACCAGAGGCGTCAAAAATAAGATCAGATACCTTAAAGAAAGCATAAAAAATAAAGACATAGGTATTATGGTTAACAGCAGAGGCATCAAGGCTAATTTCAGAAAACTAAGGATCACACCAGAAACCTCCAAGCTAATACCAGTAGTACCAAGGATAAAGCTAGAGACATCAAAGATAACATTAGAGACATTATGGGTAACACTAGAGATATCATAGCTACCACCAGAAGCATTAAGGATAATACTGGAAATATCGAAGGTATCAACGTTCACTCCAGAGACATCAAAAACAATGTCAGAGGAATCAAAGATAACTCTAGCATCAAGACGCACAAAAAGGAGTGGAATCTCCGAAAAGAGGAATATTGAACTGACAACGAACTGGTGCTATAACAACACCAGTTCGTTATCAGTTCAATATATCTTAATAGATGTCCTGTCTATCAGCAGACATGCAGATTTTGCCTCCAGCGTCGTCACCGCACTAAAGCATTTACTTCATCTGGCCTCCTCGCTGACAGTCCCACCTTTGAAGTAGACTCTCTCTTCCAATTTTTATTAGCGACAGCTTTATCACACCAGCTTTAATTATATTTTTTCTTTAGTGCTCTCCACTACCCTTGCTGACTCTGCCTCTTGTATATCCTAATCCTCACATGTCTCTGATCTTCAAATATTTCATCTTTCGCGCATCCAACCCTGAAGTGCTGCATGACCCTTGTGGGTTTAGTACATTAGTCACACTAGTAATAATAGTGTAGCAAAGCCTTGTGAGATTTTTGAACATGAGCTAGTGGAGCCAGCCAGACATCGATTCTTAGCTGAAAACTTTTCTTCTGTGTCGTCATCGGTGTGAAGGTCTTGACTCAACCACTGTGTCGTCATCGGTGTGAAGGTCTTGACTCAACCACTGTGTCGTCTTCAGTGTGAAGATCTTGACTCAACCACTGTGTCGTCTTCAGTGTGAAGGTCTTGACTCAACCACTGTGTCGTCTTCAATGTGAAGGTCTTGACTCAACCACTGTGTCGTCTTCAGTGTGAAGGTCTTGACTCAACCACTGTGTCGTCTTCAGTGTGAAGGTCTTGACTCATCCACTGTGTCGTCTTCAGTGTGAAGGTCTTGACTCAACCACTGTGTCGTCTTCAGTGTGAAGGTCTTGACTCAACCACTGTGTCGTCTTCAGTGTGAAGGTCTTGACTCAACCACTGTGTCGTCTTCAGTGTGAAGGTCTTGACTCAACCACTGTGTCGTCTTCAGTGTGAAGGTCTTGACTCAACCACTGTGTCGTCTTCAGTGTGAAGGTCTTGACTCAACCACTGTGTCGTCTTCAGTGTGAAGGTCTTGACTCAACCACTGTGTCGTCTTCAGTGTGAAGGTCTTGACTCAACCACTGTGTCGTCTTCAGTGTGAAGGTCTTGACTCAACCACTGTGTCGTCTTCAGTGTGAAGGTCTTGACTCAACCACTGTGTCGTCTTCAGTGTGAAGGTCTTGACTCAACCACTGTGTCGTCTTCAGTGTGAAGGTCTTGACTCAACCACTGTGTCGTCTTCAGTGTGAAGGTCTTGACTCAACCACTGTGTCGTCTTCAGTGTGAAGGTCTTGACTCAACCACTGTGTCGTCTTCAGTGTGAAGGTCTTGACTCAACCACTGTGTCGTCTTCAGTGTGAAGGTCTTGACTCAACCACTGTGTCGTCTTCAGTGTGAAGGTCTTGACTCAACCACTGTGTCGTCTTCAGTGTGAAGGTCTTGACTCAACCACTGTGTCGTCTTCAGTGTGAAGGTCTTGACTCAACCACTGTGTCGTCTTCAGTGTGAAGGTCTTGACTCAACCACTGTGTCGTCTTCAGTGTGAAGGTCTTGACTCAACCACTGTGTCGTCTTCAGTGTGAAGGTCTTGACTCAACCACTGTGTCGTCTTCAGTGTGAAGGTCTTGACTCAACCACTGTGTCGTCTTCAGTGTGAAGGTCTTGACTCAACCACTGTGTCGTCTTCAGTGTGAAGGCCTTGACCCAACCACTGTGTCGTCTTCAGTGTAATGGTCTTGACTCAACCACTGTGTTGTCTTCAGTGTGAAGGCCTTGACTCAACCACTGTGTTGTCTTCAGTGTGAAGGTCTTGATTCAACCACTGTGTTGTATTCAGTGTGAAGGTCTTGATTCAACCACTGTGTTGTCTTCAGTGTGATGGTCTTGACCCAACCAC